>NC_056746.1:204771804-204856804 GCF_019279795.1 Protopterus annectens | reverse complement strand
CAACAGCTCTGGGTTTGACATAGCTTTGTATGTTAGGCAGAGATCACCTCTGAGTAGGCGATATGTGATGGAGTAAAGCTGGAGTTTTTTGAGACGTCTGCAGTGGGCATCTGTTTGAGGCCAGTAATACTCTTTGTGAAGTATTTCTGAAGCCTTTTCAGTTGTTGTAGATATCTTGTGAGGTACATACCAAAAGGGGTGCTGTATTCTATAATGGGTCTAATGAATGAGAAGTAGAGGGGAACAATGACCTCTTTTTTCCTGGATGAGAAACATTTGTGATAAGGTATGCTACATAGAAGGATTTCCTGACTACTGTGGTGATGTGATTATCTAAGGAGAGACTACTGTCCACCTGAATCCCAAGGTCTCTTACTCTTTCAGTGTTAAGTAGACTACCGCCTATGTGGTAGCTCATGGGTACAGAAGTTATTCCAAAAGGGATGACAATGTACGTTTTGGCATTGAGCTTGACACCATGGCTTTGACACCAGGCATCTGTCTCAGTGAACCCCTTTTGTAGGATGTCCACATCATTAGGAGTTTTGATTATGGCTCCTAGTTTGCAATCATCTCTGAACTTCATTAGCCAAAGACCTTCCGTGTTAGCCTGTACTTCAGAGAAGTCGATACCAAACAGGAGAGGACCCAGGACTGAACCCTGTGGTACTCTACTTGTCACTGGTCTGAAGTAAGATTTGGAGTCTTCTACTTTCACAGTGTTGGTTCTGTCAGTGAGCCAGTTGGCAACCCATCTTGTGACATAGGGATTTATACCTAGTTTAGTGAGTTTATTTATAATTCCAGAGTAGGGGATGCTGTCAAAAGCCTTAGCGAGATCTAGATAGGCTGTGTGAACCACCTTACCCTCATCTACAGCTTTGGTGACCACTTCAAAGAAGTCTATCAGGTTTAGGAGATATGATCTGCCTTTTACAAACCCAAACTAGGTTGGGTCCAGAGTTTGGAGATTACCAATGTCATTGTTTATAAGTTCCATAATGATATGTTCCATAGCCTTGCAGACCAGGTGTCCAAGACAGACACTGACCATGTTATGTAATACATGTTGCATAAATGTCAGTTGGAGCACCTCACTGGCCCTCTGCAATAGGCATCCAGATGATTGGATGTTGCATTTAACTCTCACCCTGAGGAACACTCACATGGCATCAGTTGATAGATGGCATACTGACAAATGGCAGGTGGCATGATACCACTGTACCACATCCCCTACTCTTCTCAACTCTCCATGGACAATATCCTGGTACACACCTAGGAACTCCTGCACTTATGGACCACAGTACTGACAAGTGTGTCAGTGTGCATTACTGAGAATAACAGTGCCTGTGTGTTTGTAAACCTGTAGTTGATAATACCCTGAGGGCCTTCACACCCACTACACCCCCATTGCCATAGTTAGATATAGCTGCTGCTGTAATGGACATTACATGTACCTTGCTACACTCTTCACCCTATGGGCTACCTGGAGCTTGCAGTATCAGAACAACACTGTTGTACAAATGGGTAGATAGGTATGGGCTACCTTCTGAGTCCTGGCAAGTATGCATATGTGTGCAAGTGTGTATATTTGTAAGATACAGCATTCTGAGATGACATTCTCCTAATACAATACACCTTGCCATAAAGTATAAGGGAGAGTGATGTTGCTGACAATAGGAGAGCCATGACAAAGCATCACCCTACTATCCCTGTGGCATGTGCAATAGATGCATATCCCTGTAGTATCATCAGTGGTGCATGTATGAGCAATAAAATACAATTACACTGACAACCTTCAAACCTTACTTTGGCTATGAGTAGTGTACACACCCTTAATGACATGGCACCCTCTTCCCTGATATGCCACATGGGCCACAATACTACATATGTTAACATTACACAAACCTGATATGTGACATATGACCTCTGCAATCAAATGCGGTATCAAACAAATGTGTTACTTGTGCAGATGCTGACTGAGATGCATACAATATGTGGGTGCATAAGTGTGCACACCCTTAACATGATGGTTTGTTGCATCAATTGTTAAGTGTACTACAGCAGTCACTATTTCTGGAAGGGGTATACTAGCATGGCCCATCTGCACTTGCCAGTATTTCATCACTCTGCAGTACAAATGTCCCCCAACTCTGCAAGATTGCAAGGTCAACTCATGTCCACATCCCTTGGTGGTCACACAGTGTCTTCACTATTTCTATGGAGTCAAGGTTATATCTGGAACAATTCATGACCTTGACTGATTCATGACCTTGACTGTGTGCAGATACAGCCATTCTTAGTGAGCTTTGGATATCTGCTTCAGTTCACTGTTGTGTTTCAGGATGACACCCCTCCCCATCCTCAGCCTTTTTGCAGATGCTTGACAACTATGGGCCACACATGAGTGTCATTTTGCAGTGTCCCAAATTCAGAACACCATGTGTACCAGCCTAGTCCCTGCTAATGAACAGCAAACATACAAGTGTGCACTGGCACCAGCAAGGTACAGATGGGGATGGTGGGCCTGAGGTGGAGTGAGGTGTTGCTTGTGCAGCACATGTATCTTAATTGATACTGTCTGTAGGTTTCAAACTTGGTCTTTGTACACCATTACACATTGCAACACATGCCTTTAGGGGACTTTTGATGTTATGCATATGCTACCTGTAGAGAGCCCTGGCTGATGTTTCCTGTGGAACAACTGTCCCATCTGATTACCCTAACCCATAGGCCACACTTATGCAGAGGCCAGGTGATTGTCGACACAGATAATGTACAGCCAGTACTTTCTAGATATTCATGCAACTCCCTCAGTGTTGCGGCATGTTTCTAAGCAGCCTCCATGACCAGTTTGCAACATGTGTCGTCATCTGTCTTGGATGGTCATCTGTTTATTTTCTACATTAATGTTGTCCCATACTTCCTCTTCACATACATGACTGTCTGCCCTGTTTGCCATGGTATATGCAATGGTAAGGTAAGGCTACATGTCCCACTCCTGCATGCTACCTGTTGGGTATGGGATCCATTCCATGGCTTGTAAGATGTGTGCAAGCCATGGATGCCTCTGTTGCAGGTGAGTGAACAAATGTGATGGACATATGTCTTGGACAGCAGACCATTTTTTGGTGTGACATTGAGGACCTGTACTTGATGGAAGGTGCATACTGATGAAGAGTGAATGCTGTCAGTAGCTCAAAAGCTGCTTCCACAATATGGTATTTGGAGTGTGCACACACATATGCTTCCAGTGTTTGTTAAGGTATGTATTCCCCATATTTGCTGTCCTAACATAGGATTCCATATTACACATTCATTGCTCATGTTATGACCACATTACAGGTTGTAAGGTTTGTGGAATGTGGTGTTGTGATATGCCGTTGTGTAGATCTGTAACAGTTGCCATTGTAATAGTGGTATATACACTGTTGTAGCACTGTATAAGGGTGATATTTCAGACATGTTCCTACTGTAGGCCATTTATCCCACCATTATGTTCATATCTGTGCACATATCTTGCAATGACAGGTTGTTAGTTATATTACAGGACTCTTACATACCCTTCAGATATGTCACCATGATGACCACTGTGATGCAGTGCAGTTAACAGCAACAATAAGTGAACATGTACAGCGTGCATTATGGGTAGGTGTGTTAAATGTGTGCATGGCTAATACCATGGCCATGAAGATAATGGAAAAAATCCCAACAACGACCAGGAACCCACAGACTTTATTGACAAAAATAAGTTCCTTCGACTCTGATGAAGCCAATTACTGGTGAAAGCGCTTAGTCGAAGGAACTTATTGTTGTCAATAAAGTTGGTGTGTTCCTGGTCGTTGTTGGGATTTTTTCCTTTATCTTCTTAGTCATTTTCCCTGTTGGGAACTGGTTTTTGCTGTGTTTTGTTTTAAATACCATGGCCATAACATGGCTGGTGTATTGACAAACCTGAACAAACAACACCATACTGACCAGCTACAGGCTGCCACCCCAGAGGTATACCAGAGGGACATACATAGTTGTGTGAGAGATGTGATGTAAGTAGCCACACCTTTGGCATTGATACAGGGTGGGAGCAGCATTTCAATACATTAACAGTAGAAATCCACAATACTACAGATTATGCCCATCTGTTCATTACTACAATGCTGCAACAGACTATATATATTTAATCTCACATATGCATGATTAAACTCTACAGATGCAGATGGACAAGCAACAGTGGTCTACTGATGTGTCCTGTGGCCTTACCTGCATGCTCCTCATCCATTGTGTGGGTAGCACCCACCTCCACAATGCTATCAGCTGGGTCTTGGCTTTGCTGGTGGGCAGGTGCCCCGAGGCTGGTGAAGAGCTTCTCAGCATGTGTCAGGGGGGGCAGGATGACATGACATCCCCTGTAGCTAGCTGGTCCCTCCTAACTGCAGCAGCACACTGACGGGCATGGCAGATGAGGTCAGTGCACCAATGTCGGACCTGCTCATAACTGTGGTTATGAAGGCCGACATTGTTTACCCTGTAAACGAGCTCATTCCACAGGGTGGTCCTCTCCTGCAGATCATGGGCTGTAAGGCCAAAGAGGGTGTGGTGGTCTGCACCAGGTAATTGATAATCACTTCATTTTCCTGGGGGAAATAAACTGGCAGCCGCTCTCTAGACATAGTGCCTGAAAGACATAAAGAGGAAAAAAGGTATGAGGACCTTATACTGCAAGGATATAATAGTTGTTAATTGACATTTCTGTCCCCCCCCCACCATATCTGCAACAATAATCTGAACACACAACTCAATGGGTATGTTTACAGCAAAACACTTACTGAATGTAGAATGAAGTAACAGTCAAATACACATAAATACTGGAAGATAAACTGTTTATAAACACGGCAAAGCTTTCAGGTTACAAAAACCCTTCTTCAGTGCATACATTAAATTCTAAAATCACATCAAATATATAGTGTGGGTCCTAATCACATGGCCTGCAGCCAAAAAGTCATGTGATTATTGCAATCAACATTTCAACAAGATTTAAAACAAAATTTAAAACATTTAGACATTTTATAAAATATATATATATGAATCATTTAAGCTTAGTCTGCTGTATTAATTTTAATATTGGTTTTAGTGTAATAATGTCATTAATGCCTGGTGCTTTATCTGCTTGTAGTCTGGTTATCCATTCGTATTCTTTTAATTCTAATTTATTATTAATATCCCCACCCCTTATAGTTCTATCTACTGTATGTATAACTCTAAATTTAAAACAGTGTTGTGCTCCATGTTCTGCTATGTGTTTATATAATGAATTAGTATTTATTGCTCTATTTATTTCAGATTTATGCTCAATTATTCGATTCTTTAATTTTCTGATAGTTTTGCCTATATAAAATGCAGAACATACTGAGCACGTAGCCATATATACAACTGCTGTGGTATTACAAGTAGCTCTGATGTTAAAATAATAACATTTCTTTGTTAAGGGATGTTTAAACATATGACCCATTCCTTCATAAATATCTCCACAGCATGTGCAATTATAGCATTTAAGTGTCCCTGCTGCAGTTATATTCCTAGGTATATATGCATTGAACTCTTTATAACATAACCTCTGTTTAATAGTCCTCATGTTCCTGAAGCCAAAATATGGTTTTATATCTACTATCTTTTTGACCTGATCACATGCCATTAGTATAAGCCAATTCTTCTCTATTATACTTTGTATTCTATGTGTGTTGTAATTAAAAGAAGTAATAAACCTCACTCTGTTATTACATTCTCTTATTCTATTTTGTATGTTACCCCCCGTGTATATAGGTTTTAATGTAGAAGGTCTCTGAGTTAAGACTCTCTTTTTTCTTCCATAATCAGTTTATTATTATAACCACTTGTTAACAGCTCCTGTATCGTATTATCTAATTGTATTTTAAATACTGCTTCATTAGTATTTAATCTACTTACTCTACTCAACTGGGATCCTACTACACTCCTAAATATATGGGGTGCATGCATGCTTGTATAATTTAAATAACGTCCAGAATGAACTTCTTTATAATGTATGCTTGTTTCAAATGAAGTTAGAGTTTTTTCTAACATAATATCTAAAAATACTATTTTATCCCTACCATACTGCATCTTAAATTTTAAGAAGTTTGTTGTAGTGTTTAAATACTCTAAGAAAGAGCATAGTTGCTGTTCTGTACCCTTCCATAGCAAAATACAATCATCAACAAACCTCTGGTAAAACAGTAGATTGTTAGCAAAACTATTATCTTTGTTTAACACAAACTTTCGTTCCCATACATATAGCACCAAATTCGCATAGGTGTTCGCTATCGAAGTGCCCATTGCTACACCTGATGTTTGTAAATATAGCTGTTGGTTAAACATAAAAATATTATTGTTTAAAACCAATTCTAGTAGTGCACATAGTGTTTCTATCTTACGTGCTACACATGATGTTTGTCCTACTAGAAACTCCCTTATAGAGTCAATACCATAACTGTTAGGTATTACTGTAAAGAGCGAGGTGATATCTAACGTTACCAATAATATATCCTGATGTGTTATCTGTTGCATTTCTGCAGTTTGTTGCCAATTTCTTAGTTTTAATAAGAAATCAGTTGTATCCTTTAGTACTGTGTTACAGTCTCTCATATAGGGGTAAAGTTGTTGTTGCAAGTAAATAGATACGGGTTCCGTGATCAACCAGCACCTGAGACTATAGGTCTCATAGGTGGATTCATGATGGATTTATGTATTTTTGGAACACCGTATAATATCGGTGTAATAGGACAAGGTACTGTCAGAAAGTTAAATAGATCTAAGTCTATATCTTCCTGTATTTGTAAATCATAGATGGCCATATTAATGCTACTGATACTTTTACGTACTTCTTCCTGGTTTACTATTCTAAAGGCTGTCATATCCTGTAACAATTCATTCATTAGATCTAAATAATTATCTTTATTCATTAATACTATTACATTGCCTTTATCTGCCGGCTTAATTATGAGTTCGTCATGCTTTATAAAAGTTTGCATAGCTTCATGCTCTTCTCTGGTTAAATTAAAATGTCTATTTAAATCCTTGTGTTTATAAGCTTCATGATACACTTCTCTAATTTCCTGTTCGCACACATTCTGAAATGCTAATACTACTGGTACATTACTAGGTATAAAAACGCTTCTTCTCTTACACTCTAAATTCACAACACTCTTGTTACCAAATAGCATCTTAAGTGTTATCGCTCTAGTAAAAAGTTTAAGGTCCGTTATTACATTCACAACATCTTCTGTAGTCGTCGGTATGAAATTTAAACCTTTCTGTAATAATGAGTAATGCGCTTCAGTTAGTTCAAAGTTAGATAGGTTCAAAATACCTCGTTTTATTGGCGGATGTGTTTGCTGTGTCCTAAAGGGCTGTCGATTTTCCTTTTTAATGGCGTACGTACACTAGTGGATGCAGTTTTGTTTTTAACTAAAGTGGATTCCGGTATCACCTCTGCCTGCGTTAGATGAAAACGCTTAAGCGTTGTTTGTTGTAGTTTCCCTTTCTGGTGTAGACCTTTCTCTTTCGCGGCTCCAGCATACGTTTCCATCTTGGATGCGTTCACATCCCCATGTGCTGCGTCTGTGGGTGTCGTCGTCATAGGCTCCCCTGATTGGTCAGCTATTAGATTCACCTCCGTTGCGATTTCAGTAACTGATATCGGTTCAAAGGTATCAAGAGTGTCCAAAAGATTACCTTTATTATTATGTTGAAAGTTAGAAGCCCTTCTAGTATTATCTGCAACTCTCGGCCATGTGAAGATATGGCCCATAGCAAAATCATTAACATCACGTAGGAGCTTCTTCTTCTTGGACTCCTCGAGTTTTTTATCCAGCGAGCTAATTCTATGAAGCAACTGTTCATAGCTTATAGTGTTACTAGAGAAACATGGAGATTCATGCAGTTGCTTATCTAGATTATGAATCTCTTGTTTTAAGTCCGTTTCTATAGGCATAAAATGATCATTCATCAGAATCATGTAGTCAAGACTTAGCTGTATGTTTAACTGCTGCCACCGTTTTAGTAGATCTGGGAATACGTTCCCATATGAAGGCATCTTGGTAATACGTAAACCTCTGGGTACGATTCCTTTTTCTAAGTAGGCGCAGAAGCTAAATCGTTGCCATTGTAGTTTTTTAAAGGAAGTTAGCTTCCTCTCTAGCGTTTGTATATACCTGTATGTTGCCCCCCCACCGATTTTCGTTCAAAATCTGTACTTTTTGTGTAATTATCTTCTTTTGACAGAAACTAGGTGAGGGGCTTCACCCCCCAAACCCACCCAATGTGGGGGGCTGCACCCTCCACACCCCCCTAACTATATATACCAACTCCAGGGTCACATGACATTGGGAAGGGGGACCAATCCCTGTTATTTGTCTTGAAATGTACTGAATTACTGGTTGTCAGTCAAATGAACTTTAGATCAAATGGGTTTCAGTCAAATGGGCTGATGATCAAATGAAGGTAACCCATATATATATATATATATATATATATATATATATATATATATATATATATATATATATACATCTATAGATTATTTATATATGTGTTTATATACATACATACATCTACATATAAAAATACATTTTCCCTACTGTTGAATGACTGTACTGGATGATATGTTTGAGAAAATATCAGATGTGTTTACATCTGAAATGGCTTAGTGGTAAATCACTTGGGCTATAGTATGCAGGGTTCTGGGTTTAAGACTTGCAAAGGTGGATTATTTTTTGCTGGGCAGAACAGGGGCTGTTGGAGACAGAGTGATTAAGGCACTTTAAAGCAGTTGTGAGCGGGTTTGCGTATTTTTGCGCAGAGGTAAGCAATGCTTACATGACCTTAGCTTAGCTTATGCCCACTTACGGCCGCTTAAACCTGTGCTAATTTCAAATAAAGAAAAGAAAAAAGGGAGATAGGAAAGTGGTGAAATTGGGGCAAGCAGGGGGACAAACAAGAGGAGAAACAAGTAGGGATGTGCAGGATGGGTCTAGGAAAGGACCATGGCTCTGCATTTCTTTTGCAGTAACAGCTGCTTTCAATGTGGGCAATTTAGAATTTGGAGCCTCACACCCTACAGGGAGGTGTGTGGGCATCATTCAATACGGATGATTGGTAGAGTTAGATTGTGTGATGGGTACATGTCTCTGGGCAAAATGCAGAGCTATGGGACATGATTTTTTTGTGGGACAGATGCCCTTTTTTAAGATGAGAGTGGGATGTTAAGGAAGGATTATTGGTAAATCTGGTGAGGGTGGTTTGGTAGGAGAGGCTGCATTTTCAGACAGACAAAATAGACAAGACAGCAGACAGGCGTAGTGTATGACACATGGGGGTAAACACCTTGATAGGGAGGGAGGTTGGGAATCCGAGGCTCATGAGCCCCCCAGATGGTAGTAGTGGCACTGATGTCCCCACCCAATGGCAGTCAGCACTACTCCTTCACAGCTCCGAAGGTGGCTGTGCTGGGGGCTGGGCTGGAAGGGCCACCTGCCCCTCTAGCTGCACCAGCCTGCCCTTCACTTGGCACAGGAGGTCATTCAGCTCCATCTGGAAGACACTGTGCACCATGCCACAGACCTCATCCCAGGTGACACCATCCTCATCGTGCCCACTTGTAGGGGTGGGCAAGCCCCATGCCCTGCAGTGGTTCCACCAGAGGGTGGTGCAGGACCAGCAGATGAGGAGGTCTGGGTTGGGTCCCACAAGTGCTGGGACCCAGTGCCTCAGCCAGGTGAAGTGGGAGAGGCAGATACGCTGGGATCTGCTTTCTCATATGTGCTATGGTGTGGAAATTAACAATGAATATTGGTTAGTCATGCACAACACATTACACCATTAGTCAAAATGGCATGCATGGATATTCCCATTTACCCAAAATAGTGCAATTATAACAGTGCCATATCAAACAGAATCCATGCATATATGGAATGGCATTCAGGGTTGCAACAGCATGCCAGTTAGTGGTATGTCAGGCAGGCAATAAAATGATTATTCAACAGGGAATATTAGTATGCACATAGTTTAAACAATGATAAACCAAATGGAACAATGGTCCCAACAGTAGAGGTTTGTTTTGGAACATACCCATGTTGGTTTCAGTGTGATGGTTGGATCAGCTGAGTGGTAGGTGAAGGGAACAGATGCAATTGACAACTGCTATCAAGTATATTTGTCAGTACAGTATTATTCACTACTCTACAGTCTGACCACACTTACATTCTATCTGGGTCATGGGGCTGCTACAGCACACCAACAGCTATAGATATCAACAGAGCAATTGTACCCTTATTTTAATTATACTCATCAGACCTGTTTCTATACCACTTTCTTTACCTTTGGGCCCTGTGCAGATGAACTGTGCACATTACATTGCTGTTTCTACACATATTTCAAATTCACATATTAGTTGCAGACCCTGGAGTGTGTGTTGTGCCTTTCACATACATCTTCTGTGACATTCTCTGTGTGCAGGTTTCTTGGCAACTGGGGAAACTATCCGTGACAGCGTGACACTTGAGGGGCTTGTCTGGGCCAGACTGTAAAGTCTGGATGTCTAGCTTGCATCTATTTGTAGGACTGGGGCTGATCAACACAGCAATTGTACACCTTTCATAGTTCTACACATCATGCTAGTATTTCTATTCAGATTTATTTTCCTGTGTGCCCTGTATGGAAAATGTTATGTGTTGCAGTACATTACTTTTTCTATTTAGACTGCAGTTTACAACTGTAGAACCAGACTGTGAGATGTTAGTGGTGGTCCCTGGATTTGAACCGTGGTATGTGTGCAAAATTAAACTACAGACCTAGTCCTTATCAGACTGAGCTACTGGGGAGGTGTTGTGCTTAGCACTATTATTATGACATGTTGCAGTATTTGTTTCCCATTTTCAGTACGCATTATGCATACACAACAGACCAGTGGTGTCATTGTTTGTGAAACGTGCACATTAGCTGGATTGCACATTTGACTGTTTTACAACTACAGGCTGTATTTAGATTCCTGAGTACACAGTGTAGATTTTAAGTCTGCACCTGTTAGCCTTATACATTTTTCAAAAAACAAGTAATCTCTGTGATATCCCTGAAGTCTCAAAACAACCCACTAAACAAGTGTAGTGGGTCCAAAAACAAAACAGTGTAAGAAACTTCTCTGTATGGAAGATTTCAGTCCATATATCTCTAGTTAATCACTGTATATTAATCAGATCAGACAATAGTAGTAGAAGTAGAGAACTTAAACTCTTCTTAAGTTAAAACAAAACAAAACAAAAAATAATAATAGAACATATATAATTGTACAGCATTACTAAGTATTCGAAAGTAATCCAAGCAAGGCAGGCAGTCTGTTTCCAGTCGAAAATCCTTTATTAAGTACACAGACACTGTAATATTTTTATTTTCCTCAAAAAATCCATTGAATCTCTTATGTATGACTTATTCTTTTCTGCTAGAGGTTTCAGCAAGTAATCAAGGTAAATGGCTGTGGCTTCAGTAAGGGAACCTCCACTTGCTACCACCAGTCTATAAGGTGGGTCTTCTCTGTTCTTGTGTGGCTTTGGTATTCCAAAAGAGTAAGGTAAACATGGGCATGGGCTCCATAAATAATTATAAAGATTTTCAGTGATAAGTTTTTCTTCCCATAATGTGGTGAGGTTAGTGTTCCATAAATCATATGCTCTTTTTATGTCATCCATGGTAAATAACTCATAAAATCTGTTATCCTCCAGCATGTTCTCTATCTTCTGGTTGTAGCTAGTGGTATCAGTCACAAGTATACCTTCTCTATTGTCTGCCTTCATTACACACCTGGATTTATCATTGCCTAGCTCAAGCAATGCTTTTCTTTCTCCCTGTGTTAAGTTATAAAGTTTTTTCTTTGGAGGTTTTTAAGCAGTTTCCTGATATCCATCTCACATTTCACTTCGAAAGCAGCTAGTGTTTGATGTAGTGGTGGACAATAGCTGCTAGGCCTTTTTATAGTTTCATCAATAGGCTTATTTTCAATGTCATTACTTTTGCCATTAAACTGTACCCTTAAGTTGAGCTTCCTCACAAACATTTTAAGGTCTATCAATACCTGAGCAACCTCACTCCTGCAGCTTGGTACAAAAGTAAGTCCTTTGGACAACACACTTTTTTCCTCTTCAGTCAGTGCTTTAACAGAGTGGTTCCAGATAAGTGGAGCACCTGTTATTGTGGCACCTGTTATTGTTGTTATTGTACCTGTTATTGTGGCTGGTTCCTCCGTCTGAGCCTGGGACCTGGGTTGTAGTCGGGGTTCAAGTCTGGATTGCTCAGGTATTGTATTTCCCTCACCCCTGTCCACTGTTTGGTTCTCCTGTCTCCCTGGGAGTTCGTGGATAGAGTATGAGACCTCTGGTATTCCTCCTCTGCTTTCTGGGATCTCGGTGGGTTGTAGTGAAATACTACTACAACCCTCCGAGATTCCAGAAAGCAGAGGAGGAGCAGTGTCACAAAGTGCCGTACAGCACTTTCTGAGCGAAGACAGCATTTTACATGTGCAGGCACTGCTAACACACGCCCCCTGCGCTCGCTCCTGGTTTGTGTCCATTTACATTAAATAGCAGCGTGCCTTCATGCATATCCAATGTGCACTGCTATTTTAAACAGACAGAAACCACTTTGTGCAAGAATAGTCTTACTCTTGCATGGAACTTCATGAATCCTGGGGTGAGTGCTATGCATGAAATAATGCCAGCTATTCAAATGCAGGGGAAAAATGAAAACAGGTTGAGAGATAGTTAGACTGAGGTACCAATGTGCATTATATTTTCATTAGATTTCTATAAATGTTACTGCACATAATAGTCAAATTTGCATTTTTTTTGTGTAGGTATACAGATATGTCACCATTATAACTGATAGCTTGAAGAACTATATTTTACTTAATTCGAGAAGAAGAGACTTCTACACATGGTGGTGAAATCTCAAAGTCAGAGCAAAATGAGTAGGGATGACCTGGACTGGCAGTGACTCCTGCACTTGGGTCAGGAATTGTGAATTTTGTATAAAAAAAAAAAAAAAAAAAAGAATATGCCTTCACTTGCCATCTACACTTTGCACTAGCTACACCTGGGCTAGGCTTCTACTTCCAGTTCACAGGCATTTCAAACAGTTCTATCTATGCACCATTCTAAATCTGATTGCTAAATAACAAACTGAATGCAGGATAAGTCTTCAGTAAAACCTGGTTTACATATGCAATACTGAAAACTAATGCATACTCTCTCTCTTTTGGCAACATCTCTGCACCTTGACATTGCTGTATAAATCTCCATGAATTAAAGCATTGCAGTCATTGGCAGACACCAAGGTTATATCAGTTACATATCTCCAAAAACATGGTATGTGGTGAGGACAGGGAATTGACTTGTGATCAGTAACTGTCCACTTTTACAGTCATCAGTGTGTCCAAAAAAAAAATATTGTTTTGCTGTATAGGAAATAGTCTTGCCTAAGTTACCGTGACTTCTGTGCTGATTGGAGTAGTTAACATGGTATGGAAGCCTTTCTTCCCTATCCCCAATCAAAGCAACTAATTTTCATTTTGAAGATCTGTTTTCAGACAGGCAGAATTCAAAATCTTGTTATTTGAGATCATAATTTGGATCTTAGTGTAACAATATTTTTATTTTCCATCCACATGTATCAAAACAATGATGCAAAAAAAATAGTTCATATGAACCATAATTAAAAATGAATTAAGTTTAAAAGATTGCAAAATGATTTTATTACAAATTCAGGAGTCTTTTAGTGGTAACTACTACAGGCCTCCAAATAATTCCATTATGAAAATGCAAGCAAATGCCACTCAGTATATGTTGTGTACCATGCGCTATAACAGAAGCTGATGACATTTATGTAAGGAAAGCACAACTTATTTGGAATTTTACAGGTTATTTAGAGTCTTTTACAGATGCATTATGATATCTATGTTAATAATGTCACTATGTATACCAAGCAAAATAAAATATGGGTGAATGATACAATATTTATTTATTTGTTTGCATGTGTATTTATTAGCATTATGTTTACTAGGAATGTCTGACTGGGTATGACAGGCCTCTTTTTAGTAGAAGCTCAGGGAGTAAAACTCTGTAGTTAACAAATCTTATAAGATGTCATACAATACAATATAATACAATGCATGGCAAGTCTGCAAATGTTAAACTATCCCATACAAAATACAAAAATTGTATATAAAGAAAGAATGAAAGAAAGAAAAACCCAGAAGAAATAGATCATGGAAATAATTATATTTCACATTGTTATATTTCAGTTTGACTATAGCAATGATAATGTTAAAAAAATTCTGTTAGGTTAACAGACAGGTGCACAGGGCATTACTACTAGACAGCAGATTGTTTGGTAAGAATTTGTAGGTGTGGCTAAGCTACTGGGTCTTCCTATGAAAACCCAAAAGGATAGATTATGCAAGAAGACCAAAAGGGCACTACAGACAGAGGACAGATGGACAGACTTGTAACATTTAGCCAGGAGAAGAGTGGCAGGAGCAGAATTTGGAATCCAAGAGGTGGGTGCTATGGTTTGCTTTGAAGTATTTTGGAAATATGATTTGTCTTAGGTCTTTTGGGAGAGTATTCCAACATTTGGACACATATGAGGAGTACATTGTTTTACCATGCTTATTATTTGGTCTACAGACTTGGGCAAGACGTATGCCCTTAGACCTGAGATATCTAGATGGGGAGTACCATAACATTGCTGTCCCCAGTGCTGGATATTTGTCTGGAGATGAAGATATACTTTGGGCCAGTCTAAGTTGACTGAATTTTTGATAGTTGGGGAATACACTCTAGAATATTACCAACCGTTTGAGACAGCTAGTAGTATAAAATGCTGGGAACTACATTGCCTTTCTAAAGATGAATGCTACCCTACATGCTTTGCACACTTTTGCATGATTCGTTCACCTTCCCACAGTCATATACAAGTTTTTTTTTTTTTTTTTTTTCAGGGAAGATTATTTGATGTGGCCATGCTAACATGGAGTAAAGAGAAACCTTGTTTCAAAGCAAGTATTCTTCTTTTGTCTGATTTAGTGTAACTTCAGAGTTAGTATACAGAATAATCCTGGGGAGATCCTACACTCAGTGATGCGGGAGGGGGGGCGCAGTCTCTGCTGAAGAAATTAAATGAATGTATGAGCGCATATGTATCTCCCAGGATGGTCAGATGAACCAGCAGAAAACTGTATAGGCTGGGTGGCAGTGTGTTTGTCACTGGGAAATCAACATAAAACCAAAAGGTATGGCAAGAACTTAAAACATAATTTCTCCAAATGAAAAAAAAAATGGTTCTAAAACTGGAACAGGTAGTACAAGGCTTTTTAGGAAAAAGAAGTGGATTACTAAAAAAAAAAAAAACGCAAAAAGAAAAATCCATGGTATCCTCGAAGTCTCAGAAAACCTTAATAATTATTGGCTTAATTATTATTGCTCCATAAAAGGCATACTAGAACTCAGAAAACTGCCTCACTGTTTAAGAGACTATTACAAGTCTGACATGGGACTGATTAATGCTGACATTATACGCTAATATTATACATACTAATATTGTTATAAACTAATATCAAACATTGTAAATATTTTACAATGAAAATAACTGACGTTGGTGTTGTTTTCTGATGCTTTTACTCGTTTAAACTAAGTACTTTCTTAGTTAGATGCCACACTTTAACTGATCCCCAGAGTATTAATGCTTTATTTATAACATTTTCACTATTCATTTCTAACATTTTTCATTGTATTTCCACCTTAGCAATTATAGCTATAGTTTCAGCCTACTTAGGTGTTCACTTGTAGATTTATAGACATGCTCATTAATATTATAATATGTTTTTTTACACACAAACCTGATGAAGTTATTTATTTGGTATGAAAGTGATCTTTGTTAAAAGTGTTTCAGTTTATACGTTACTAATATTTATTCTGCTACATATTTATTGGTACATCTTTTTGTTAGTTTAATTAGTTAGTCATTTTGTTACTGAGTTGGTTTCTAAATTAATAAACTTTGGATTAGTAGGTTAGCCTTAATAAGCTGTTTTTATATTATATACGTTAATTTGTCTCTAGCTTTTAAGTTTCAGTTCTAAGCTAGCACAGTCTCAGTTTACACTATGGTGTTAAGGGGGAAGGGGGACTTGGTTGAAGGAATGAGTTTAATGCTTTTATTGTCCTTAACAAAACCTCCCTCTGTAACCACTCCCTTGCTCCAAATAACCTGATTATATATGTAGGAATTAATGACTGTTTTTAATGCTTTTTATTATACTCAACTAGGATCACTTATTTGTGTGTTTCAATAAAGGATATTCCATTTTTAACTCAACTGTGGACTACCTACTATTTTATTATTTTGTACTACGTAAGTTTCTGGTTGGTTTGATTCCTAAAAAAACCTGACTGTGGAGGTGTGGTACCAGAAAGGTAAGAAAAATGCAGCAAATAAGGAAAGGAGAGGATTGAAATAAAACAAAATTTGTGTTATACACAGTACACTGAAAATGATGAAGAACCCTGCTGGGGCACATATAGAGCCAGATTCCAAAAGATCTGCTCTTGGAGTAAATAATTTACAATGAGACGTGCTCGCAAAGTAAATAGACTTACTCTAACAGCAGGCCTTTTGGAATCTGATTCCTCTGTGTAAGCCTGTAATATAGTTAGGCCTTATACTGAATTAAGTCACTGACACTGAAAACAAGTCTTTCAGAATCAGGAGAGGCATACCCCACAGTATGTCACCTACAGGGAGAGCAACATTTTACAGTCAAGCCCATGGTCTTTAATGTTATGTCAAATTTAATATCCTTCCATATTGATTTCATGTTACACTAATAAGGCTAAGTTTATGTTTGGAAGTGCAAACAATTTGTAGTCAGAAGTTAATACTTGCAATAGCAAATGAGTATCTTGACATCGCATGGTACAACTTCTCATGTAAGGTTAAGAATTCTCAAACACAGGTGAGTTGTGTTACTGGCATAAAGTTTAATCTAAGTCATAAGAGCCATTTTATTGGCTCTTTATATGCAAAATTTGAGGAAGTTGTCACTTACAGATGTATCACTTTATAAGCCTCAACATGTTTCTTTTCCTTTTGCAAATATAATAATACAGCTGTCAAAATTCATAGTGGAATACAGAAGTGTTAAAATGAATGCAGTTTAGACTGTGAAGGACTGATTCAATGAATTCTGTTCAGCAAAGACAGGTAGACTGAATATTTAACTTGGTAAATCATCGCTATTTTTCAGTTGTGAATTAAAGTCCCCTCCCGTATCCCCTAGGGTACCTGTTAGAATTTGAGGAGCATAATTGTGATACTTGGACAAGCAGTTGTACAGCTTCAGCTGTGGGATAATCTATACTAAGTCAGAGGGTGTGAAACGTCAGACTATTTAACCTGTTTTGCAGTTAGTTTATAGAAAATACACGGGTGTGAGGGTGCAGCCACGATGTTAAAGGTGTTTAATGACATAACAGTAAGGGCCAAAGTTTGTCTTGTTTGAATTATTTTTCAATGATTCAGAAGGTGTCAATTTTAGGTCTCACACTTCTTATGCAAGAGTCTTTATCCCCCTATACCACTATAACAAATGTAATTAACTCTGAGGTCACCAAACCTCAGGATAAATCACAACATTTCACTAAACTGTATCTTTTGTTTTTCATTCTTGTCTGAAAGGGCTTCAATAAATAGGTCTGAGAGGACAATATTCCATTAAAGCATCTCTTATTTCTCATGTGTAATACTTTGACCAAGAAATATGCACCCCCCAAACTTAGTAGACAGACTGAAGCCACTTAATTTTTAGAGTGAGTTTGAAAAAGAAGGCAATTAAGTGACTTCTTTAAGGTTATATAAATAAGAATGGTGGAATTCCAGTTCATGGCTTCACATTTTGCAGCGTTGTGTTCCATGTTACCGTATTATGCTGAATAAGCTGTATTCAGATCTGCTAAACGTGTAGCAAAAGAAATGCAGCAATCTATAAGTTCTACTATGTATGGCAGCACTCTGTAAGCTTAGAGAACCATTTTAAAATGTTGAAGTACCAGGCAATAATAAATGGATTCAGTGCTCTGGCTGATGTGATTTAAATCCACCTTATAGTAGCACAAGACATAGCCAACAGTTAAATGAAATCAATGCACCAAACAATATGGCATGAAATAATTCTCTGAAATATTGCAACAATGCATTTATTTCCTAGTTAAAACTCACTGGTCATGTGTCTGCTTTAAGTAATGATACAGAAGCTTTGACATAGGTAAGTAAAAAAGACAAGAGCTTGCAAATAAAGACCAAGATAATCAAACTCTGGTCTATGGTATATGTCTTGCCAGTTTTTAGCTGTAGTCTTGTGAAATATGTTGATAGCTGCTACATTGCTGATTAGAAATTTGCTAGACACCACCGAGGAATAAATATTCCCGGTTTTAATAAAAACTGCCAGCTTGACATGGTCCATCTTTTTTGTCACTTTGAAAGCAGAAAGAAAATACAAACTGTTTTATAAATTTATGCTAGCTATGATCTGACAAAAGCCTGTTAAAATGTATAGTTGTCTCTGCCTTTGACCAATAACTAATCACGGACACATATTTTTCATTTATTTTTAAATGGAAATTCTTTTCTCTAAATCTCTGCCTAGTTCATTCCAAATACAACTTGTCACATGCTTGTTACATAATGTAACAAATGAATCTCATATACATCACAAGCCATTTAAAACCTGGCTGTTGCAAAGATTCTCTGATACAGATGTTTTGCAGATGTTGCATTCTGCAAATCTGTGTAGAAAAGGCCAAGGCTATGTTAAAGATCTAGTACTTAAAGAGGCAAATGCAATTGACAGCCTAGCAATGAGGATTAAAGCATGAACCATTAATGAACTTTACCCTTTGTTTCTGGGTTTGATTCCCTCACCCTCTTTTGCATTGTGTGGCTCTAAGCATGTCATTAAGTAGACCAGTTCTCCTAAGTAACTCAAGAAGCAGTGGTCATGCACCCTTCATCTTAATGTTTTAAAAAGGCAAAGCATGCAGTGATGCAATCGTAGATTAAAAATGCTGTTGAAATATAATACCAGTAGAACCAGCACACATTTAACTAGGGAAAACATTTCAAATATTCACAGAAGTACTTAATACAAAAACTAGATAAAATACAAACTCATCAAAAGATTTCTTCCCACTTCTGGATGATCATCTATCAAAAGAAGTCACAAAGTACAAACCGGAGCAAATAAACACAAAAGCCAGAAGAAGTAGCTGGATTGAACCCACTCCATGTAATGCAGGCTGCAAATCATGACACAGTTGTAGAATGCAGAATTCACTTTATTAACTTCAGAACATAAAAATCCAGAGATGAGCACTTTCGTCCAGAAGGATCTAGACTTCATCAGATAGTTTAACACACATAGATACTTCCTTTTTATACAGTTTCAACAGGAAGTTCCACTCAGTTTTAAACTAATTAATTATGTCATTCAAAGTACAATATTTGTAGTCACTAACCTAAAAAGCAGATAAAATAAACAAACTGAAAAATATTTCACAGAACACACCACCCTATAAAACACTATATAAACACTGGTACTGAAATGACAGTGTATAATAAATATATTTAAATATATTAAATATATTAAAAACAATAAATATCTATGCAATTAAGAACTAAGTGTAGTTAAATGTTAAGAAAAATAAATATCAATCTCACAGTTAGATGTTGACCGTTCGATTCTCTGTTAGACCGTCTTCTGTGTGGCGACATGCATGAATGGGCGTTCCTTCGTTGAAGGTTGTGCGTTAGGCCTGGCAAGCCAGCACGTAAAAATCTACTACCAATCATTAGCGGACCGGAGTTCCGCTGTGGCGACCCCTAACCAGGAAAAGCCGAAAGACACAAACAAACAATTAACATCATTATACAATAAATGTTAAAAATATTTAAAATATTTAAAATATATAATGAAGAAATGTATTTTATCTTTCCAACCTTTAGTTTTAAAATAGGGCTAATAGAAATATGCTCATTCAGGCCTGGCCAGTTCCCAGGATTCAAACGTAATTGCCAATATAGTTCTCTTTTCTCAAGTAATAGTGACCATGCACCACCCCTCATATTAGTACTGATGTTATCTATAATAAAAAATTGGAACTTATGGTCATTGTACCCCATTACATGTTTGCTAACAGAATTAGTCTCTTTTTTTATTTTTTATGTCATATAGATGTTCGTATATGCAATTTTTTAACTTTCTGTCAGTCTTGCCTATGTAATAGCAAGAACAGGTTGTGCACAAAGCACAGTCAATCACTTTCTCTGAGTTACAATTATATTTCTAGTTGATACTGATTTCGACTTTATTGATGTCAAAAATATTGCCTTCTTTCATATATCTGCAATAATTACATCTGCCACATTTGTTCATAGAACCTGACCTATGGTTTGGGTAAGAGTTACTGCTCTCAAATATATTTTTCATATTCTTGCCTTTCCTATATACCATAATGGGTTGCAGTCCTATTAGTGGTCTGATGTTCTTGTCATGTCTCAAAATGGACCAATGTTTTGTTAAGATGTTTCTTACGATGTAACTGTCTTGGGTGACTACAGTGATAAAAGAAGTCATATAATCACTATTACTTGTAATAGTATTGGTTTCATGGTTACTGGTAGGAGGACAAGAAAGTAGAGTTTCATAAAATGCACGCTCTCTCTTGTTAACAACCTCAATCATTATATCACTGACAAACTTACAAGGATAGCCTCTTTTTTGCAACATATTCTTCAAGTTGTCACATTCATCCAAAAATTCATCAATACCAGACACCATAAGAGCTGCACGCACAAACTGTCCCTTAACAATTGCTTTCTTTTGTTTAACTGGGTGTGTGCTAGAAAAGTGCAGTAATGAGTTTGAGTACATGCCTTTCCTAAAGATTTTTGAAACAATCATCTTATTTTCATAATCCTTCTCCAGTAAGATGTCTAAAAAGGAAATCTTGTGAAGGTCTCTGGTATGGGTGAACTTCAGAAATTCTATAGTAGTTCCAATATAGGCTATAAAATCACCAGTAACCATGAAACCAATACTGTTACAAGTAATAGTGATTATAAGACTTCTTTTATCACTGTATTCACCCAAGACAGTTACATCCTAAGAAACATCTTAACAAAAATTTGGTCCATTTTGAGACATGACAAGAACATCAGCCCACTAATAGGACTGCAACCCATTATGGTATATAGGAAAGGCAAGAATATGAAAAATATATTTGAGAGCAGTAACTCTCATTTTAACCACAGGTTAGGTTCTATGAGCAAATGTGACAGATGTAATTATTGCAGATATATAAAAGAAGGCGATATTTTTGCCATCAATAAAGTCAAAATCAGGATTAACCAAAAATATGATTGTAACTCAGAGAAAGTGATTTACTGTGCTTTGTGCACCACCTATTCTTGCTATTACATAGGCAAGACTGATAGAAAGTTAAAAAAATCGCATATACAAACATCTACATGACATAAAAAATAAAAAAAGAGACTAATTCTCTTAGCAAACATGTAATGGAGTACAATGACCATAAGTTCCAATTTTTTATTATAGATAACATCAGTACTAATATGAGGGGTGGTGCATGGTCACTATTACTTGAGAAAAGAGAACTATACTGGCAATTACATTTGAATGTTGGGAACTGGCCAGGCCTGAACGAGCATATTTCCATTAGCCCTATTTTAAAACTAAAGGCATTGGAAAGATGAAATACATTTCTTCATTATATATTTTAAATATTTTAAATATTTTTAACATTTATTGTATAATGATGTTAATGTATGATTGATATTCATTTTTCTTAATATTTTAACTACACTTAGTTCTTAGTTGCAGAGATATTTATTGTTTTTAATATATTTAATATATTTAAATATATTTATTATACACTGTCATTTCAGTACCAGTGTTTATACAGTGTTTTATAGGGAGGTGTGTTCTATGAAATATTTTTCAGTTTGTATATTTTATCTGCTTTTTAAGTTAGTGACTACAAATATTGTGCTTTTAATGACATAATTAATTAGTTTAAAACTGGGTGGAACTTCCTGTTGAAACTGTATAAAAAGGAAGTACCTATGTGTGTTAAACTATCTGATGAAGTCTAGATCCCTCTGGACGAAAGCGCTCATCTCTGGATTTTTATGTTCTGAAGTTAATAAAGTGGAATCTGCATTCTACAACTGTGTCGTGATTTGCAGCCTGCATTACTTGGGAGTAGGTTCAATCCAGCTACTTTATCTGGCTTTTGTGTTTATGATCATCTATCAATTCAGAAATCCAACTACAGTGTCAGAATCTGACTAGGTCAAGCATTACACACCTCTAGAAGCAGACTTCAGTCCTCTGAGCACAGCTTCTAAGTACTAACCCCCTCTTCCTGGAAATCCTTACCAACCTTCTTGAAGGAACTAGAAGAGTTTAAGACATTCATATCAGAATGTAAAAAGAAAATCCTTTGTGAAGAAGCAGTGTGGTTTAATAACAGGGAATAAAATAATCACCAGATCCAGCTGATTAACCTTCCTCCCATGACAACTCTGCTCCTGTTGCTATAAATAATATACCTGTGTCAAATCACCACTCCACATCCTACTCACCTGTTCTCTACTCACCATCCCTGCACCATTTCTACTTCATGTACATATTTGTATACAGAAATGTACATTCGCTACCTCTAGATACTTAAATGTTTGTCCAAAGAGGCTACTCTTTATTGGTAAACAAGAACAGATTGATAAACAATGACTGATATTACTATTTCTTTTGGGAATGTAGTATATTTATTGCATAGTGAACAATTGAGGTTAATGTAATTTGTTGAAATATGTTTTGTAAACAGCTTAATGATTTTGTTTTATCGAACTCTCATCATAGTAACTCTGCCAGACTGGAATATGTCTACAAATGTTCATCTACCTTTGTTCTTTTCTCGTTTGCAGCTCCTAAGCTGAGTCTGAAAAAGGTCCATTGGGATCAGTGCTTTACTGTCATTAACAAATTAAAATGAAATATAAGTAAAATAAATATACAGATTTTGCAAAAAAAAAAAAAAAAAAATTCACAATTGAAACAAGTATTATAAATGTGTATCAGGAACTGTTATTTACATGGAATGATATTTTTACTACCCATTTTGATCAAGGCATAATTATTTAGCTATTTCACAAAATAATGACAATTATTCCTGTAAAGAACTGCATTTTCCTCCTAGCGTGAATATACAACTGTACAGGAACGGGCTGTGAATAAGGCTTCTCATTTTCATTTTTTCCCATGTCTGTTCCAGATGTTGTGAAAAGGCAGCTTATGAAATATGTAGCAAGAATTCTGCAGTGACCGCACAGGTTGTTGAAGTGAGAGTTATTGTATCTCGCTTCACTGAACCTGAGTTAATAAAATCTGTCTTCTTTAGTGAAGAATGAGCTTATTAAGAGGAGAAAAAATTGGTTTCTAATTTGAAAACTGGTGGAAACAGGCTTCTCATGAGGGTTGATTCGTGTGTGTGTGTGTGTGTGTGTGTGTGTGTGTGTGTGTGTGTGTGTGTGTGCATACATTCACATCAGTGTGTGTGCATGCGTGTGCACACGTTCAAGTGTGTGTGTTTGTGCATCAGTGTGCATTTGTGTGTATATGTTTGTGTGTGTGCATGTGTGTGCACCTGTGCATGCATATGTGTGTGTGTGTGTGTGTGTGTGCATACATTCACATCAGTGTGTGTGCATGCGTGTGCACACGTTCAAGTGTGTGTGTTTGTGCATCAGTGTGCATTTGTGTGTATATGTTTGTGTGTGTGTGTGCATGTGTGTGCACCTGTGCATGCATATGTGTGTGTGTGTGTGTGTGTGTGTGTGTGTGTGTGTGTGTGTGTGTGTGTGTGTGTGTGTGTGTGTGTGGGCATGCATGTGCGCGTTCATGCGTGTGCATGTATAATGAGTTGCGTATATGTGTATTTGTGAAATAGAGTTGAGTTTAGAAGTTACTAGCAAGAATTCCAAGAACACTGCAGCTGGGGAAATGTTTCTTTCCTGTAAGATGCAGTGACCTTAGGTTAATTATATTAAGAAGGGGATGCAGAGGTTACAGCCTTCTATAAATGTTATGAGTAGCTTGATAGCCCCACCAACAGAAAACACTTTTATTGAAAGTGATCTTGTTTCTTAAAGACTGTTTTTGGTGAGTTAGTTTCACTGGAATAGATGGCAATTAATCATTCATAAGTAGATTGCTTACAGCTGATTTCAGCATGCTGATTAATGGAAATTAATTTTAATTTATAGCATTATGAAATTAATATTCTTAAAAGGCATACTATTTATTTTAAATTACTCCATTGTTATAGCTGCAGCAATACACTTTGAGGCAAGTTATGGTTAAATAATTGCCTTGCCTTCTTAAGGACTGGAAAACTTGAAGTTTTTTTTAGACTTCAAGTTTATCCAAGTTGGGTCTTTACTTGACTTTATCACATCCTTTACCTAGTCTTAAAATGCACTGGTTAATTCTGATGGCAGAAAAAAAACTAAACGTTTGCCTAGATTGCCTTGCTGTGTAGCTGACATCTTTCAGTGGCCAATCCCCTTCTGGTGAACTAACATTTATTTGTGGAGACATGTATTCCTCATGTAAAACCACAGTACATGCATGCATGTTATTCTGCCCTGAGAATTGTGTCCCCAGTTCTCCATCTTGTGGTGGTTAATTATTTCTTTTTGAGCTTTTGCCCTCAATGTCTATTGAAGATTAGCCCCTCTCCCCACCATTCAGCCATTTTATTTCCCATCTCTGCGGTGATGGTCAAGCAGGGGGGCCATCATTCAGACAGCTACCAGTAATGGTTTCATGAAGTTTATGTATTATGTCCTAGTTCCTTGCACGCACTTTGCAAAACAGCAGAGATGGGTATGTAATGGGCTGTTGGTGTAGGTCACCCCCTGACTTCACAATGGAAGTTCCCTCCAAGCAACCCCATCCCTCCTTTCATGGGATGATGGTCTCTTCAGTCACCACTTGGCAGGTTGCACTGCTCAGTCTGATTCCAAATGTGACCAACTCTCCCTTGCTTGGAGAGGGGAACTGGTCATGCTGCTTTACTCATCTACCTCCCTGCTTGGATTCTTCAGTACTAGGGCCACTAATCAATACCCGCTTACATAGGCCACAGTTAGGACTCCACCCAACTATACCATGGAGACAGAACTTGTGACAGTCACATTGAGACAGTAGCTACCTGGCATAACACTGCTCAATGACCTACATTATCTCTTGAATACAGTTTTATTCAGTCATCCACTGTTGAAGGTTACTCCATTGCTATTAACGGTTGCCATGAACCACAAGCCACAAACTACTGAATCTGTCTCTCTCTTTCTCTCTCTCTTTCCCTCTCTCCATTATTCTCAAATTAGGAGTGACTATGTCATATGTATGTAATTTTGCCCTTCCCAATACCTGGATCTGGCGTCTTACTGAGATGTTGCCTATCACAATGCGAAGTCCTGGGCATGGAAAAAAGACTGAAAATACAGGAGAAGAGCAAATATTGAACTTTGCTCTTCTCCTTTTAACTTTTCTGCAGGATGCAAGCCCCCTCATCCACCAAAACTTATATATACCAACTCCAAGTTCACCATATCTCAAGCAAAAGGGGATATTCAGAGAAATTGCAATTTTGAAGCATTTGCTGTTTTTTATTATTTTTGGTTTTCAGTTTATATGAGTGTGGCATGATTTTGTAGTTCATCATGGTTAGTTTGTTGGAAGTAATATATATATAAATATGGATTTTCAGTCATTCAGTCTACTTGTTTTGAGACTCAGTATTAATAGTGTTGATATCTTAACTGGTGACCCTGGTATTTTTGTATTAGGATATTGCTTCCACAGTCACTAATGTATTTCTTGTACAAAAAAATGTTTTTAAACAAAAAAGTATATAAAATTACTTATAAGAACACATCAATATAATACCAGAGGATCACACAGAATGTAGCTGACTTTTTTGGAGGGGTAGGCAGGCAGGCAATATTCGCAGATAGGGCTTGTAGATCCAGCAGGCATTTCACAGATAGGAGTGAGACTACAAGAGCATATTAGGAGTATTAAACATAATAAGTTAGAAAGTCCCATAGCTAGTTATTTTGCACAATTTCATGACTCAGATGCAAATGTATTGAAGGCAGCAATTTTAGAAAAAGTATCCATGGGTTTTTGTTCAGAGAATGTTTTCAAAAAGAAATTATTATATAAAGAAACTATTTTTATTCTGAAATGTAATACTCTGTGTCCTTTAGGGCTTAATTTATATTGCAATTGGAGGGTACTTATTTAATTGATTATGTAATTTTATTGGCTATTTAATTGATGAATATATTCAAACACATGGTTTGATATTTGCTTTATGTACTCCTTGAAAGCTTTTTGTTAGCTGAGGTGCTAGAGTAAATAAACTTTCTGCTTTCATTTGTGGGTTCCTGCCTTGTTGTTCTAATATTCACAGATAGGACCTGATCCAGCAGGCAGTATTCACAGACAGTACCTGATCCAGCAGGCAGTATTCACAGACAGGACCTGATCCAGCAGGCAGTATTTACAGACAGTACCTGATCCACCAGGCAGTATTCACAGACAGGACCTGATCCAGCAGGAAGTATTCACAGACAGGATCTGATCCAGCAGGCAGTATTCACAGACAGGACCTGATCCAGCAGGCAGTATTCACAGACAATAACTGATCCAGCAGGCAGTATTCACAGACAGTACCTGATCCAGCAGACAGTATTCACAGACAGGACCTTTGGATTCTTGCAAGCATCTGGCATCTCGCTTTATTGGGACTACTATTTTGTTATCTTTGAACATTAAGCTTTAGGCACAATTTAGTTTTTCTTAAATGGAAAAAAAAACTGAATTTCTTTCCTTGTCCATGATGTTTTTAAGACCATCACCGGATCAAAATGTTGTTTCAAAAAAGCTGTTAAGATGTACTTCAGTGGCATCTTGGTCATTCAGGATATGCTAAAAGGATGGAGAAAAAAGCAAAAAAGTAAGAATAAGTATGAAAAAATATATAATAGAAGTAATCTATCTGGATTTGTGTGGCCAGGTTGGGGGAAACAGCACAGGCAAAGGAGAAGCACAGGGAGACCATTGTGCAACAGGGGCCAATGGAGTCTTTTGAAGTCACCATTTGCCACTGCAACTATCATAATATTAGACACGTATAAGTCTGGATTTGGTGTATGGCTCTACAAATCAGTGAATCAAACATTTGGACATTTCATAATAAAAATATCAAGATATTTTATTTAGATGCTGAAGTACACATTGCAAACAGATGGTAATTTGAGGTGTAATAACTTACAAAACTCACTGCATTGAAATTATGTGGGCTATTTTGGCCTTGTTAGTGGGTGGGGGTGTCTTTTTTTTGCTGTCACATTTCTGTTGACAGTGATTAATAGGTGTAATGAGATGTAAAATCAATGTGGATATATACTCCTTGTCAGAAGTGTGAGACTCTATTGTAAATCATGACTCTTAGGAAATTAAGTAGAGTTCTTATGAAAACAGCAAACTGTGAAAAAAATTTATACACATGACCTACAGCCCCATCACCACAATATGATTTTGGTGTAGAGGTTTAAAACTAGGTGCTGCTAGACCTCCATCCTGAAGTGTGGGTTTGATTCTCACAGCCTTGATTTACCTACTGGTGTTACTTTGAGCAAGTCACTTAACCAAACATTGTTCCTGGGCCATCTCTGAAAGGAGTCATGTGTCCAGAAGGCTTATCTAATTAATAAACAACTTTTTTGCTTCACAGTAGAGCGAGATTTCAAAGGTACCATATTCTTGAAATTAGAATACATTCCCGTAAGGGTTTGGGTGACTCTCTAAAATATGTGTAGTGACTACAGAGGTTTCTGGTGAAAGATAGGCTGTAGCAGTAAGGCCGAGTGCCTGAGGTCCCGTAGTCCTAATGTGAGAAGGCTTGAATGGAATTTTCTGAGAATAAATAAATGTAGTGGAAGCACTCTGTATTGTGGGTGTGTTCTTGTGGGGTTTACTTAATGTATTTTGCTTTGCAAAGGAGACCTCCAAGTTCTGTAAATACTTAAACCTCTCACATATTGAGTTTTTTTGAGGCAGCAACAATCTGTTTTCAGTAAGTATGAGGAAGCTGATACAGTGCCTCAAAACACCAGCTGTGATTAGCATGGCTATAGAATGTCAGAATATATGAATATGTTTATTCATTTAAATTTGCAGAAGAATTAAAGTATGAATAAAACAGTAGACTGCAATGGAATAGGTTTAATAACTTGCATGCAGTATATAGTGAATGTCGGCCGCTAATAACATGGGCATGGTATGAAGACAACAAGATTGGAAGAGGTACAGAAATGAGGTGTGTTGCGCATGAACAGATTACAAGGACCCGACAATATGTATCCAGTTATGGCCAAAGGACTAATAGGTGTCCTATGAAAGCCTTCACTGAGCTATGTAGTATATGTAAAGCTGAGACAGGGTCCTTCTAGTATCAAAACAAAAGAGCAGTAAAAAGGTGAAAGAGTTGGGGCAGAGGCCAGTGATGATGAGGTGAATGTGAGGGAAGTGGTTAATAGAAAGGATGCAAAGACAAACAGGGTGCTCATTCAGTTGCATTGCCATTAATGACAAAGCTAAAAGTAGGCTGGTAGCAACATATCTGAGACTATAAACTGCTTGTAACCACATGTATGCAATATGGCTGGACAGACTGGTTAACCTAATTAAACATCTGACATCACTAAAGAAAATGGGCATCTTTGCCTTGCAGGTCTGGATTTCAGCAAGACTTCTGTAACCCTGGCTTCCAGCAAGTTAACAGGAAAAGTAATAGGTATGTGAGCACATCCCATAATAATACTGTTGGCAACGATCTGGCTGATTGACAGTAAACAAACTGTAGTATATAAGGAGTGTGTCCAGAAGGATTATGAATAATAACAGTCCTTTTTCTCATTTTCATTTTGGATATTATGTTGAAAGTAGAACTAGATACGAACCTTTTTGCTTATGACAATATTATGTTTAAAGCAGGCATATGAAGTGATACAGTGAAGGAATGGAAAGAAATACTTGCAGGTGCAATCTTTGAACTTGCTAGTATGACTAATAGTATCTTGTAACAAACAATTCACATCCTGGACTTGATGGCTATTCTTTAGAGTTTTCAAAATTAATTTTAATGTAGTTATTTTTGAGACTTTCCATAAGCACAAACTATGATCATTTCCATGTATATGGGGATGAATACATTTATTAGGAATGTGTCTGAGTATGTTAGAGATATAACATATGGCAATTAATGACAAATGAAATTGCTGAACATTATGGTACATTTCAATAGGAATGTAAGCTGTACTATTGGGTCACATTTATGTGATTGCAGCCCAGGGAAGAAAGGATAACCTTTTAAAAATATTGCAATTGATTTTTTTCTAATTTATTAGAGGATCTAAGGCTACATTTATTTATTCAATATAAGCTTTGAAATGTGGATTTCTTGAAGCAGAAAGCTGGCTTGTACTGCAAAGTGCAGTAGTTCATATCTCTCAGCTGTACAGATTTTTGCAGAATGTCCATATTTTTGCCTCATATTTTTGGCCTTTTCCACATAAAATATGTGATTTTCTGGATTTTTGTGGTAAATCACTGAGGATTGAATTCACTAAATAATGACAGGGATTTGAGTTTCCAACTTCATATCATTCAGTAAATGCATGGTAACACAAGACCTTTTATTCTAGCAACTTTCTGAGTTTCTAAGAGCAATTTTTTAAATTTGTCCCAATTTTTGGGGCTTTGACCACCATTATTTTTGGATTTGTCCAGATTTTTTATGCTAAGGGGTTGAAAGCTATGTAGTAGTTGCAATTAACAAGATGAATGGATAGAACAAGGAAATATAAAGTGAAGAACTAGAAATGAACATATTAACATTTCAATGCATTTTTATGTGATTTATCAGTGGGGTAGGGGACAGACAGTTGTCATGAAGTGAAGAAGGTGTTTGTTAGTGCGAAAACATTGACTTGTTATATTCACATCTTGCAAAGATGGAAACTGGATACACATTGCTGGGTCCTTGCAAACTGCTCACCCTTAGCTCCTTCTCTTCATACTTTATATGCTGTTTTATTGCTGACAATTGCCTCATTTTTAAATCTATGCTGGCAAAATTAAATTCATACTAATGGATTTATTGGTGTTCATTGCTTGTGATCCCCCATATCCAAAAGTTTATCATTCTTTTTTATGAAGCATGGAATATATTTATGTCTAGCTTGCAATAAGGTCTTGCATATTGAATGCAAATGCTGTTTGCAGAGCATGAAGCATTTGCTTTGAGATTTGGAAAATGCCACATCACATTTTAGGGTATATAAAGATCTGCCTATATTAATAGTTTCAGCTGAAATGTTTGAATATACTGCAAAGTTAGGCTACTGCCTTTACCATATTAACGGTGCTTCTAACATTTCTGGATTGCAGTAGTCTTCCTTTAAAGCCCAACAAGATCATTAAAAGTAATACATTCCTCTATTCTCCCATTGTGCACTTAATCCAATTCAAGATGACTGGAGCTACATCCTATCCTGGTATTCAGATCCTGCAAGGCAGAGAAACTAATCCCAAATAAGATGCGAGCCCATAGTAGAATGCAGAAACTCACTTCACTCATATTATACAATATGCATATTTATGGGCAGGTGAGAGGAATGCCAGTTTGCATACAGCCCCTTTGGGATATGTGAAGAAATAAGTGCAGCCAGAGGAAACCCATACAGACACAGGGAGGAGATGCAGGCTCCACACAGAAGACATCTCAGCAAAGAACCAGTTTAGGGAAACAGGCTCTGTGAATCATCAACTGTTGTGCCCTAATTTCATAAAAAGGCAATGCAGACACCTGCAGCAGAAGGTAATGTTGTAAAGTGTGCCTGACATTGCTCTTTCTGAAAAAATATTTTACTCAATAAATATGCATTCTCTATCTTGGAAGTATAACAATTGCAGTGGAACTCAAAAATAACACCATTGCATTCTTGTTCTACTGCAAGGACATAATGTGTACAAATTCAGATGGCAATACTGAGAGTATGCAAAACCAAATAAAGCCATTCAATATAATTGTTTTAACACTTTTCCCCAAAACAATGATAATCATTTGATAAGGTTATTCTACCATAATCCCATGAATTAGTGGACATGTCACACATAATTATTTTACAAAGCACAAAATCTTCATTTATCTTATACAAAATTGATTAAAACTATATATCAAAATCAACATATATCAGATTGTTGAGGTGCTGTGGAAATAATGTCCATTTTTTAAGTTCAGAGTGAAAATGATGAAGTTTGCATTAAGCTGTATGTCTGTGACTCAGAAACTAAAGGCTGCCTGATAACTCAAGCACTTTTCAGCATCTGTGCCACAAAGCCCCAGATTTACTTTGTTGCCACGATAAGTTATGAATGCAAACAATAAGGAATGAAGCTGCAAAACTGGAAGAGATTTTGAAGCAAAACTGTCATCCAGGATTCAAATTCCATGGTGGTTTAGATCTCAACCTTGACATTTGCCACATTTGTAATGTTGTGTCTTTTGGCTTTTCTCGGTTAGGGGTCACCACAGCGGGCCTCCGGTCCGCTAATGATTGGCAGTAGATTTTTACATGCCGAGTTGCTGGCCCTGATGCACAACCTTCAACGAAGGTATGCCCATTCACGCATGTCTCCACACAGAAGGCACTCTAGCTGAGAATCTAACAGGACAACATCTTACTGTGAGGCGACAATGCTACCACAGCACCACACTAATATGATCTCAAAAATATAGGGAAATATGATCGGGTTCCTGATCATAACAGGCTTATTATGTGTGTGAAATATAGATGCCAAGAAATTCACCTTGAGAGTGAAGTTCAAGAGGTGAATCTTGGCATCCGTGTAGAGAACATATAATAACATGTTATGATCAGAGATCTAATCATAATTCTTTGTAGCACATGGCAATTTATCTGCTCCATGTACTGCTAGTTATACAAGACTAAAAAACTGCGATGTCTTATGTCTGTATAGCAGTAGGGCAGTGGTTGATATCCTTACATATTCCCTTTATATGGCAAGCAGTTTGAATAAAAATAGTGCTTGTAATGTAGCAGACAACAGGTAGAAACAGGAGTTGAACCAAAGCCATTTCATGTACTGCTGCTGATGTCTACTGGCCGACACTGGTGCTAGACTCGATGTTAGCCGTGCATAGAGGATGCTTAACAATTGTTACACACAGCTCTAGGTGTTCTTAAAGTCAGGTCTCGAACTACAGTAGCACTGCACTAGGATGTAATTTAACCATTATTGGACCATAAAAATGGCACCCCACATAAAACGTTGTCCTGTTCGATTCTCAGCTAGAGCGTCTTCTGTGGGGAGACATGCGTGAATGGGCGCACCTTCGTTGAAGGTTGTGCATCAGGGCTGGCAAGTCGGCACGTAAAAATCTACTGCCAATCATTAGTGGACCGGAGTTCAGCTGTGGCAACCCCTAACCGGGAAAAGCCGAAAGACACAATAACAACAACACTGCAAATAAATTATAAATAAATTTGTCAAAGCTGAACAGTTGTAATTGCCATGTTCAATGCTAGATTATAGCTTTTTCAGTTTGCAAGATTTTGTCTTCAGACTTCAGCATAGTAATTTTATAATGACACCATCACAGACAGTGAAATGTTCATATTGTTGAGCACAGTGATTTTACTAAGTGGGAGAGAAGTTTCTCTATTAGTTACAAAAATAAATGTCACAGATTTAGCATTAACAATACAGTGTGAAGAGATTGCCATATTACTTTTCAAGCTTAGAAGAAAACAACCAGTTTTAGCCAGCTGTGTAAATTATCTAGAACTTGTGGTCATTAAACATGGTGAGAGTGGAGGTCACTGCTGCAGTTCTAGGAAGATAGACACTATTGGCTGAGCTTTAGCTGTTTGCATCTTTCATTTTCTCTGTAATTTATATTGCACATTGTTGTCTTAATTAAGGCTTTTGGAAGCTGAAGCTGCTGTGCATAAACTAAAACCAAATGGAGCATTTTGACTCCATTTTCCTCCAGTAAACATGGATGTACATACATTCTACTGCACTTAAAGTTATCTAAGCATTTAAATAGGTTTTGAATATTTCCTGCCATTTTTGATGTGTTTTCTGTGTTTTCCCTGAATCAGAAGTTACAGCTTTAAAGTGAAGAGATTCTACTGCTTGCATTGCTTTTGCAAGTGACTTCTGTGCTGCGTCTAGCTATTCAAACAAGTTTGAGTGGGTTCAGCCAGTTGTCTGCATTTTTACTTTTTTTGTTGTGATACTACAGCTGTTAACTGAATTGATTTTACAGTCTGCATTGTTTTTAAATGGTTTCTGTGCTGTTATGTGGATTAGTCAGTGTTGCTGCATTAATAGCTGTGATTTTAGTCACTTTTCAAACCTAGTACGAACTGCTGGCAGTTTGGCCATCTGTGCAAGTCACCTAGAGGTTATTAAAACTGGTGAGAGTGCAGTTGATAGCTGCAGGGCTGGAAAGAAAAAGCTTTACCACAAGCAGTTAGCCATTGTTGTCTTACTCTACGAATCTGGGAAGCTGATACTCCTGTGCACAAGCTAAAATTAAACACAGCAATTTGACTCCATTTTGCATCCAGAATGCAGACAGGTAGCTAAGTTATCCACTTTTTGCCCAGATTAAATCAAATTGGACAGTTTAATTGAAGCCAGGGACAACAGCCTAAGAGACCTGTAAGTGTACTGATACTGTTTGCATGGCTTCTACTACTAAATTGGTGAGTTTTTGCTCTAATTTCTTTACTGGTTCCTTCTTGTGGCAGAGAAAGTGTTCCGGACTAGTTGCGGGCATTGCTTGCTACACAGGCAAAATTCAAAATTCAATTATCTTATTATTGGTTAGTGTGCTCTACTGTGCTGTTTGTTACTTATTTTCTGTCTTATAAATAAAGTAATTTAGTAGGACACTGCAGGCATTTACAGCCTTAGGTTTCCCTATACAACCTACTCCCCAATTCCTAACATACTCTAACTAGTTAATAGTTTTGTAAAGAGGCTCTGATTCACACAACTTGTTCTTTGTGTGTGCAGACTTAGATTGTTTTAGACCAGTAGCATCTTTAGTAACTTAACCCTAAAATGAAAGGCACAGCTCACCCATCCCACATCATTAAGAATTTGGAATCATGGATTTGCAATTTCCAACCATCTCTGTAGCCAGCTGGTTAACCTGAGACAATGTAGCAACTATCTAATGTTTACTGATAAGCACCTATTACTAAAACAAGTAGACTCAGTGTGTGAGAGCTATGTTATACATGTTATTGATGGCAAAGGTCTGTCACAAAGCCACAACAAAAACAAGCAGGTTCTCAGTTCCACACAATGCAAGACTAAGCAAACCACATGCAACTCAGATCAAACATATGGAAGTAGGTATGCTGAGGCTCTTAAAAAGTAATTTACCTAAACCACAAAGGCCTTCTAAATTTAACTAAAGAAACAAGTACCCTCAGCAACCTCACAAGCAAACATTACAGGCAGCAAACACCATGAACCATACATCTAAGAGACACACTGACTCAGTTCAAAAGCCCATAAGGCAAACCACCACACAATTCAATATCCTAGTTATAGGTGACTCCATAGCGAGACACACACACATGCACCATTCACCAGGCTGTGGAAATAGATGGTCACAGTCATTTGCTTATCAGGCACCTAATTTGCCAGATCACATAAGCACTTAAGTCTTTGCACCAAAGTACACATATGATACATTCATAGTACACATGGATGTAAATAACTCAGAACATACATCCCTGGAGTGTATGAAGAGAGACACACATGATGATGCTGTCTGAATATTTGTCTGAGGATGGCATGAACCTAGTCTTAAGTAGCATTCTAGCATCACCAAGAATGATACTACAATACAAATAAAAAGTTATTGATTTCAACAATTGTTTTAGCTTTGGGTGCCATTCAAAATGGGTACAATATATAACAGCCTGGGAAGTGACAGAAGCCAGTCTCAGCTGCTTTGTCAGTGATGGCTGCAGCTTTCCTGCTTTCTCAGTGATGGCCTGCACCACTCTTGTTTTGTCAGTGATGGCTGCACATCTCCTGCTTTGTCAGTGATGGCTGCACCACTCCTGCTTTGTCAGTGATGACTGCAACTCTCCTGTTTTGTCAGTGATGGCTGTACCTCTCCTGTTTTGTCAGTGATGGCCTGCACCTTTCCTGCTTTGCTAATGATGATCTGCACCTCTCCTGTTTTGTCAGTGATGGCCTGCACCTTCCTTTCCTGCTTTGCTAATAATGATCTGCACCTCTCCTGCTTTGTCAGTGATGGCCTGCACCTTTCCTGCTTTGCTACTGATGATCTGCACCTCTCCTGCTTTGTCAGTGATGGCCTGCACCTCTCCTGTTTTGTCAGTGATGGCTGTACCTCTTCTGTTTTGTCAGTGATGGCTGCACCTCTCCTGCTTTGCTAGTGATGGCTGCACTTCTCCTGTTTTGTCAGTGGTGGCTGCACCTCTCCTGTTTTGTCAGTGATGGCTGTACCTCTCCTGCTTTGCTAATGATGGTCTGCACCTCTCCTGCTTTGTCATTGATGGTCTGTACCTTTCCTGCTTATCAGTGATGGCCTGCAAAGTTTCTGCTTTGTCTTTGATGGCCTGCACCTCTCCTGCTTTGTCAGTGATGGCCTGCACCTTTTCTGCTTTGCCAGTGATGCCCTGCACCTCTCCTCCTTTGCCAGTGATGGCCTGCATCTCTCCTGTTTTGTCTTTAATGGCCTGCACCTCTCTTGCTTTGCTAGTGATGTCCTGTACCTCTCCTCTTTTTTCCTTGATGGCCTGCACCTCTCCTGCTTTCTCAGTGATGGCTGCACCTTTCCTGCCTTGTCAGTGATGACCTACACCTCTCCTACTTTATCAGTGATGCCTGCATCTCTCCTGCTTTGTCAATGATGGTTGCACCTTTCCTGCTTTGTCAGTGATGACCTACACCTCTCCTATTTTGTCAGTGATGGCCTGGACCTCTTCTGCTTTGTCAGTGATGGCTGCACCTCACCTGCTTTGTCAGTGATGGCATGTACTTCTGCTTTGTCAACAATGTCCTGCACCTCTCCTGCTTTCTCAGTGATACATTGCACCTCTCCTGCTTTGTCAGTAATGCTTTCACCTGTCCTGTTTTGAAACTGATGGCTGCACCTCTCCTGCTTAGTGATGGCTGCACCTCTCCTCACAAAGCTTTTGCACATTAGCTAAATCCTTGTCCACCCCACAGGGCCTTTTTTTATACTATGTCAGTCTTCCAAAGATTCTAACATAATTAAACAGAATCTGGATAACATTAAAACATTGCTACTACCAGACGTAACAAAAAACTCCACTACCTACAAGCACTCCTTACTCTGGAAAACATTAATGTATGCATTATCTCAGAGTCCTGTGATTACTGTATTGAAACAAAAAAATTGCTTACTCCTAAAGCCAAACTATCCCTAGCTAGGGCTTTACTACTGCCAGGACTACTCTGTGTCACTCCCATCCTCACACAATAATCACACAACTAGAACAAACTTATAATAAAAGCACCACATTTGCCACAATCCTACTTATAGATCTCTCCACTGCATTGCTTTAAAAAACTGCAATGGCCATAATTCCCCCACCAGCTTCTTACAACACAGCTTCAAATAGCACACTCCATCATGCACAAACCTACTGCTTGCCCCTCCCTCTCTACCCTAGTTTCCTTCTACACCCCCCTCTATATCTCTCAGAAGCTCTGACTAGCAACTCCTTGACATACATAAACCCAACAAAAATATCAGTAAAGTACTTTACAATTTCAATGTGTCTGTAGCTTGAAACAAACTTCCTAACTCCATTAGAAACATCTTGAATACAACTCAATTCAAAAAGCAACTAAAACTATTTCTCTTAAGCTCATGGACCTGTCCTTGCCAGGAGCCAACTTCGACCCCCCCCCCCCCATCTTTCCAACCTTGCTTCTCTTCATTCATCTCACGTCTCTCCCTCTTTAACATCTTTCATGGCTACTTTTTCATGGAACCTCCCTTTATGAGTAGCTTTACTCAATTATTAATGTTACTACTAAGTATCCATTACATCTAATAACAATATAATGTATGTATGTATTGTACTCTATTTTCTTTTTGTTGTTACTGAAACTCTCAGAGTTCATTGACTCCTATCTGCCTCTATTCTTGTACTTTCCTTGACTCATGTGTAAATACATAATGTGCACATTCTATTAATAGGATCTCATACTATTAGAATTTTGAAAACTGTATCTTTGCTCTACTTTTTGTTGTGTATATTCCTTGTTGTATTGTTCACTCTTACTGTTATGTATGACTTTGAATATATTGTTCTAAGTTACTGTGAATATACATATATATATATATATATATATATATATATATATATATATATATATACATACATATATTCTTCTTTCAGCTTTTCCCGGTTTGGGGTCGCCACAGTGCAACTCCGGTCCTGTAATGATTGCCAGTAGATTTTTTTACGGGTGCCGAGGTGCCAGCTCGACGCCCAACCTTCAACGAAGGCACGCCCATTCTACATATATATATAGGGTTTCAATGCCTATTACTTGTTCATGCCCACTGCATTAGATGAAGACACTAAAGGCGGTGGTGTCTCAATATTCTAAAAAAAAGGTTAATCTCGAGACTGATTAGACAAAATAATAACCAGGAACTCCTTCACATCCATCTTACTATTAATAAAACCCCTTAGCATAATATTGTTAATTATAGAACCCTCTCTATGACCCTCTCAGCACATACTTCCTACATAGAGTTCCCATATATTAAGCCAAACATCATTTTCCTAGGAGACTTAAACTTCTTCTCATTAAACTGGGAGAGTTATTCATCCTGAAACATATGCTCAGTGATTTTTGGACTTCATCAGTTGTAACTCCATAGACCATTTAGTCCATACATCAAACAGGGGTAATAAAATCCTGGACTTGGTCCTTACTTATATGGGGCAGCTTTGCTCTCCACCAATTGTAAATTCCTTTCTGGTCAGATCAGACCACAAAAGTCAAACACATTCACAATAAGACTGAAGCCTAAAGCATCTTTGAATACCCCAGTATTCAGAGATTATGCAAAGGCTAATCTACTAAAACTAAGCAATAACCTGGCTGAATTCATAAGACCTTTCCATTTGTTAATCCCACTGCTTATGCAAAATTATTAACTACCAAATTCTGTACACATGTACATAGTTGTATAGATGCAGTTGTCTTGATCAGAAATAAATATAATGACAAATTCAAAAGTAAAACACCTATAGTGCCACCCCAAAATAAACAGGGTCTATAATAAAAGAAAAGAAAGACTACTGGATGCAAAAATAAACCTAACCCACAAGCTGCCGAAAATACTCTTATTAAAATAAACAAGGAACTCTGGACCCCAGATCAACTTAACCAAAGCCAGATATGAGGTAAGGATACCCACCCAGATAAAGGATAAACATAAAACCTTCCTTACTTATGTTAAAGATTTCAGAAACAATGTCTAGCACTCTGCAGAGGTAACAATAAATGATAACACATACTCAGACCCAGAGGGAATATCCAGTCTACTAGTGGACAAATTTAACTCAAAGCTGTCTTCCATCCAGTATCCTCAGATTACATACCCACAGGTACACCCCCTCAATCAAATCACCCAAGAACAAGTTCTCAAGGTGCTAAGGCCAAAAAAACTTCATCTATGGGGCAAGATAACATACTAGGCTGCCCACTTGTCAGGGTGAAACATGACTTGTCTGATTTTATTCACTATCAGCTTCTAAACAAGCTTCATTCCAGATGAATGGAGAAAAACAACCGCCATTCCACTGCAGGAAAGAGGAGAATCAGTGGACCCAGGTAATCATACACCTATAAGTCTGATCAGTCACATCTGTAAGACTGTGAAAAGGATCGTTCTGAAGTTAATAAACAAGGATATAGGTAACTTAGAGACTCTTAAGCCAACTCAGTTTTGATTCATCAAGAGCAGGTACTGCATACTTAACCTGCTTGACTTCTTCAAAAAAGTTTCTCAAGCAATGGATGAAGGTAAAACAGTACAGACCACATTATCTAGACCTTGCAAATGTGTTCTAGACCATCTGACACTTAGGTGTCATAGATGTATTCTCCCAGCTGAATGCCAATCTCTATGTAACTCATGGATATCAAATTAGCTCAATAACAGAACCCAGGAAGTTAGGGTGAGTGGCTTTACTTCCTCCAAAAGACCTGTAATTAGTGGTGTATCTCAGAGTTCAGTCCTTAGGCCACTCCTCTTTGCCATTTACTTTTCATAGGTCAAAGCTAATGTTAGGGATTTTTGTCATAATAAACTCCCCAAAAAACACCAAGATCCTACAAGAGGGACTGTCACAAACAAATAGCTGGTGTCAAAGCCATGGACTAGAACTAAATGCTATGAAGTGTATAATTGTATCCTTTGCCAAGCATGACTCTCTTTTAACTAATACATATAACACACCCTTAAAAATAATTGATCTCATAATTCGGTATCTGGGAACTTATGTTGACAATAAAATACTTTTTGATTATCCAGTGTTGTATGGAAATCATTTTTCACTACATAGCTTCTATTCAGAGATACTGTGTCCAGGTTCAGGGGTGTAATCACTCAATTGTAATTGGCACTCATTAGTCTAGTCTGGTCATTAAGTATAATGTCCCTTTTGGTATGTACCTGCACAGACACTTGTCACAACTAAAATGAACACAATGTTTTCTTATTAAAAAAAATAACACTGGCTAAAATTGACTATGCAGACCATCTCAAACTGTTGTCCTGTATACTATCATACAGGTTATTAAGAGGCGACCACTGCCTGTCATATATAGCTTCAGCAGACCCTATTCTGTCAGACGTTTACACAATTCAGAGTCTCAATCTCTTTTGCAAAATAAATACTACATGCTGGCGGGATAGGTATGAGTCACATAGAATCCTGCTTATATGGAACTGTCTTCCATTACACATAAAGAAAAGTACTTCATTTATTCTATTCAAACATAATTTCAGTGGTTGCAGGTATAGCTACAAAGTCACCCCCTGTTTAGCACCCCTGTCCCTCATGGAAAGGGAACATCTAATTGTCCCAACATATACTTATTTGGGCTGTCCCTGAGTTATTCATATGCAAAATATAAGGGCTAAAACTGCATTGGGAATGCTAGCCTTCCTAAGATCTTCACAGTGCAATAGCCTAGTAAGTACCTGTGAACCAATTTACCTATATTATAAGTTTTAGTGAAAAATTGGATAAGTGCTGAAGCTAAGTTTGCAGTTTTGGTACTTTTGACTTTGGTGAGTCAGCCACCATAGGAAACTACCTCAATGATAACATGCCCCTAAGAGTGGATCCACTAGTCAGAGATTTGGGGATGTATGTAGATAGTAACATGGATTTTGACTAGCATGTGTCTGAGGTAGTAAGGAAATCATTCTATATTGCTCAACTTATAAGCAGAGGCATTTCATCTAGGTCCAAGGAGGTCATTGTTCCTCTGTATTCGGCTCTCATCAGAGCCGTCATTGAGTACAACACCCCCTTCTGGTTCTTCACAAACAGAATACAGGGCACGAACAACTTATCCTATGCAGATTGCCTCAGAGCTCTATTTCTATACTTGGTTTCCTACAGGCTGTTGAGAAGTGTCTATGCCTGACATACAAGGCATCCTTGGATCCTACTCTGATGGACCTTTTGCACACTGGCAAAACCAACAGTATCAGAACTACTCAATCTAGGGACTTGAATCTTATTTGTAAAATAACTATGATATGTTGGAGGGTATTGCAGAGAGTTCTGCTCCGCTGGAACAGGCTTTCAATCCATGTGAAGTAGAGTTCCTCCCTAACCCTATTCAAATGTAACCTGGTCGAGTAGATGGGAAACTGAAAATTCATCCCAGGTCTAGCACCTCTGCCTCTAATGGACAGAGGCAGCCTGTAAATCATATTTTAACTTACCTATAAATAACCTATAAGGCACACACGTGTGGGATATTTTTGGCATGCTATGCTTAAAACGCCCCCCATTGGTTGTTAGCCTTGCATGCACCTATGAACTTATAAACCTATTTGTTAGAATAACATCAGTTCAGTGTCTTTGGCAGTTTTAAATATTTTTATCCTAAAGTGTCATATAGAATTTCTGATGTACAACCTCATAAATGCAGTTAATAGAAATGTGTTGGGCATGGAATGTTAAAAACGGGCAACGTGCCAGTTTGTGGTAAAAAAAACTTACAAAGTTCAGAAACATATAAAAACTACAAATGTCTTATTCCTCAGAGAGTTGAAATGAATACCAGATTGTAAGTTTTAGGTGGCAAGATTGTTAAAGATTGTTCCAGTGTAAAAATTATAATTGTTTTCCTGAGTGCTATATAAAAGGAAGACTACCTTTCATATATGAGAGAAGAAAAGGCAGACTGGATTAATCTCCTCTCATCTGACTGGCTTTTTCAAAAAGGCTCATTTAACTGAGTTACACCTACCCATTATGGGTGGGAATGCAGAGTCTGTTTGGAATCCAACTCCAGCCTTTGTTTCTAGAGTGAGAAGTGGGGAAGAGTGATGACCAGTACAGGAACATTCCCCAATTCTGCCCTGAGGTTTGTTGTTGTGTTGTTTGGTTGCTTGCAGTTACCATAATTCATCAATTTATCTGAATGAACTAACCATGCCGGATCTCAAGCAGTACCTTTATAAACTCACACATTAGCTTTTCCCTCTATACATTTGTAATGCTTTTTCAAATGTTATTTGCGGAGTATATTCCAATAAGTTTTTAGAAATAAAATTTAGGTGCAAAACCTATCTATTTCATTTAATGTTTCTTTTCACAAAAGCATAGGTAGGGGTAGTGTAACAGTTCACCCTCTTCTGAATTTCAGTTTTTATGGGAAAAGTTAATTTTTGTTTTAAATACCTATACTAAAGTTTGGTTTTAAGTAATGTAACAATAAAAACAAAACTTAACCAGTAAACATAGTCAACAACTTAACAGCAAACATAAGTTTAAAAACCACATAAATGTCCTAAAAAACTTTTGCAAACAGGGCTTAAGAACATCAGATAAATAAGAAATAGCCTAAGCTTTATTTCCTATCAGCAAAAATTGTTAAACTTATTTGCCATCTTAAATACATTGTAGAACTTCCTATAAGAAGTCAGCTGTTGTACAGGTATGATATCTAACTACTCCAGAATGGATACGTGTTAATTTATGAGGCTCTGGGTTAATCCCATTAACCAGAATCCACACAGGAAGTTGAGGTCAATATAATAGCGATGAAACAAGAATACTACTATAATTTTGGTAATGACATAATCACAAGGTAAAGACTTGTTTGCAATGCCAGAATACATAGAAAATGTCAGCCTCAGCTGAGTTGGGGGGTAAGCTATCTTGGCAGAAGTGAAATGTGTTATTGTGTAGAATACAGTAAGCATAAAGATGTTTAGAAAAAGAAAGTGAAAGGTTTGCTTTTAAATCATTTCACATTCTTACATCAAGTGACTTTGCACTGCATAAGAATTCCAAATGGAGAACTGATAAAATTTTTCCTTGTATATTAAAGAAATAGAAAATATAGACCGGAGATACTAAGCATAGGTGAAAAAAGTAAAGGAAAAATTTTTGTAACGCATAATATATTGGTTGCAACATTTGTGGAAAACAGCAAGTAAAATAAAGAAAAGGAAACTGACCAGATTTCACTATTTGGTTGCTAAATAAGATATTAAAGTAGTAAGCAAGGCATGAAACAGAAAAAAAACACTATTCAGCTCAAACATCTTAATTTTTTATTTTTATTTATTTTATTTTACATTTGTTGACTGGGCTAGTCTAGCTGGAGATATTTCCATTTTCAGTAGAGGCCCGGGGAGAAAAGCTCCACAGAAGTAAATACATGAAAGAAAACCAGCATAAGTAAAAATAAAAATTAGTAAAAAATTAGTAAAAAACTAACAAACTCTACAATTTAAAATTATTACTACATGAATTAAATACTACCAAACACAGTAACAGTTCAAAATAGTATTACACAAAGATAAAATACTTGTCTGAGAAAGATAACAAGGATAGGAGGTAAGAAAAAGAAGACAAAGTAGAGTACTAGGAATAAGGGAAGTTAATAAGGGATTAGTTTTGGAAAAGAGAACAAGTTAAGACAGTTAACAGACAAAGAAGCATTAGGAAGATGAAGAAGGAAGAGAAAAAGAAAGCCAAGTGGAGGATAGTGTCACACAAGGAATAAGAGGTAGTTTTAAAGTTGAGTAGTACAAGTGGAAAGTTAATCAGGTTTACTACAGGAACAAAGCCAGTGATTTTGGAAGTACAGTTTAATATTTTGTTTGAAGAGAGGCAATGATGTAATCATTGTTATGTTGCTAGGTAACAAATTCCATTTTGTACCTACTGAATTGGTGAATAGGGAGTCACCAGTGGTGTTATTTGATTTTATAGAACTAGCCAAGAGTTTACTAGAAGAGCGGAGGCAGTTAAGATTGTTATAGGGGATTAAGAGTTGTGAGAGTATAGGGGTGTTATTTGATTGGTACAGTATTTTATGAGCAATAGTGAGTTGAGGGATTGCAAGATAGTTCTGAAACTCTAGCCAGCCTAGTAGTTTCAGGTTAAGACAGTGATGGGTTCTGTAGGGGTTACCGGTAGCGAAGCGGGCAATGTTATTATAGCAGGTTGCCAGTTTGTTGAGGTTGGTTTTCTTGAGGTTGGTAAAGATGGGTGAAGCATAAAGGAGAGTAGATATAAGATGGAAGTGAGCAATCCTCGTTCTAGTTGATGGTGTAAGAAATGGTCTAATTCGATATAAGGATCCTATTTTTCTGTTGACTAGTTTTATGGTGTTGTTAATGTGTTGGTTGAAAGAGAGATTATTGTCAATGGTAATTCCTAAAAGTTTAGTTGTAGATTCAGGTGAGATGACAGTGGCACTGTTAGAAGAGATGGTGAAGTTTAAGGGGGAGGTCCTGGAAGTGGGGGTGAAGAGGAGAAGTTTAGTTTTTTTAGCATTTAGTAAGAGGGACCAACTGGAGAACCATGTTTCTACAGTATTAAAGATTTTTTGAGTAAGAGAGATAAGTTCTGGGGTGGATGATCCTGAGCAGATGAGCGTAGAATCATCAGCATATTGAATGCAGGTTGCTTGAGGGATTATTGTTTGAAGATCATTAATGAAGAGGGAAAAGAGAAGTGGGCCAAGAATAGAGCCTTGTGGAACTCTGATAGAAACAGGCAATAGAGAAGAAATGTGGTTATTCCAAAGAACTGCTTGTTTTCTGTTTGTAAGATAGGAACTAAACCATTTAATGGCTGGGATATCAAAAGAGAGGGATTCAAGAGTAGTAATTAATAAAGAGTGGTTGACCATATCGAATGCTTTAGAGAGGTCAATGAAGAGAGCAGAAGAGAGTAGGTTATTGTTATGGTTCTGATTGATAGTGTCTACAAAGGAGAGCAAGGCAGTAGTAGTACTGTGATGTGGTCTAAAGCCATGTTGACAGTTTGCTATTATGTTGTGAAGAGAGAGATATTGTACAAGTTGATGATGGATACATTTCTCCATAATTTTAGCCAAAGGTGAGAGGAGAGCAATAGGTCTATAGTTAGAGTAGTCTATGGAGTTTCCACCTTTATGAAGTGGGATAATATGAGAGACCTTCCAGATATCTGGGATGGTTCCTTCTTTGATTGTCCTATTTATGAGAATAGATATAGGGTATGCGATAACCTTGGCAGCCTTTTGAAGAAAAAGTGAAGGGAGCTTATCAGCAGAGGGGTTACATGGTTTTAGTTTGAGAAGGAGTCTGTATATGTAAGATGTAGAGATAGGTTGTAGAGAGAAGTTAAAAGAAGAGTTTGTTAGGTTACTTGGTGGGTAGAAGTTGATGGCATTAAGTTGTTTAGCTAGAGCTTGTATAGTTTCAGTGAAGAAAGAGTTAAAAGCATCTGCAGTTTGTTGAGGGGTATCAGGGTCAGCATTAAGTGGGGAAGGTGTTTTGGAAGTTCCTGGGGAGAGGAGTCTATTGACTGAAGACCAGAAAAGTTTAGAATTGTTAAGATGAGTTTGTTGTAGTTCACAGTAGAATTTTTTTTATCAGTTATTATTGCCTTTTTAGATAGTTTTCTAAGCTGGTGGAAGTGAAGAAGATCAGGGTTATTTCTATGGGATCTCCATGTGGCCCAGACTTTATTTTTAGTGAGAATAAGTTTTTTGGTTTCATGGGAGAGCCAAGGGGCTGTATTAGATTTCATTCTAATAATACGTTCAGGAGCATGTATGTCAAGAATGGATAAAAAAGTTGTGTTAAAGTATAATACTGCATTTTCAAGAGGAAGTGTTTTTAAGGGGCTCCAGTTACATGCACTATGTTCAGTCTGAAACAGGTCGAAATTAAAATGTTTGATAGTGCGTATTTTTCTTATAACTGGGGGGTTTACACAATCAGCCTTTTCCCTTGTTATGAAAGTTAAGGAGTGATCACTGACATCATCTGGCAAGGTTCCTACTTTGTAAGTATTTTTGACTTTGTTTATAAGTATCCAGTCTAAAATGCTTTCTCTATTACTATGTTTGTTGAGCCTAGTAGTTGAGGTAATGGTTTGGGTAAAACCATGAAGGTTGATATGAGATGAAGGATTTTCAGCATTAATGCTATTCCAGTCTATGTTCAGGTCGCCTAGTATAATGGTTTCTTGGGGGTAAGTAGAAGATACCCAACTAAGATAATTTTCTAGAATAGGTATATTGTTACCAGGTGGCAGGTACATACAGATGATATAAAGGGATTTTTTGGAATTTAATTGGAGTTTAGTCATGATGGCTTCTACCTTGCTATCTTGGGTTGGAGAGGCTGGTAGGGTAGTGATATTCAGATGATTTTTAAAAAGAATTGCAACTCCACCACCTTTGCGGTAGGGACGGTCGAGTCTTACTATATTGTAGCCTTGGGGAATAATTTCAGTATCTTTAGTGATAGGTTTTAGCCAGGTCTCTGAGAGGCAGAGAATATCAAATGAGTGTGTGTGAAGGAGGGCATGCAGGTAGGGTACTTTGTTGTTTATGCTTTGAGTGTTAAGATGTCCTATTAGGAAGGTGTTATTGAGTTTGGGTATAGACACTAGGGGAGAAGGGAAAGTAGGACCAGGGTTGGGGTGGATGTCTCCATCTTGTAGGGTAAGACTATTAGGTTTGATTATGAGGTTACATTTTAGAAGGGTTAGTATTTTAGTTTTGTTATCAGAAGGCAAGGCATAGTTGAGATGTGTGAGTCTGTGGAATTTAGATAGTTGATAGTTAGGGGTAGAAGAAATATATGGATATGAATTAAGTGGATTGAGAAATGTTGTAGTGTGTTTGTGTGGATGGAAAGGCTGGACATAAAGTGATTTCTCATAGAAGGACAGGAGGTAAACTGAGCATAGGGTGGATAAAAGTAGTATTGAAAGTAAAAGCTGGGTTGGCAGGTAGGGAGCCATAGTAAGAGGAGTAAGAGTATTAGAGATGGACGAGAAAAAGTATGAGAGGAGGAAGTAGAAAGGGGGTATTCTACTGTTAAGTAAAATAGAGAAACATATAAAGGATAAGAAAAGAGGGAATAGAAGTAGAACAGAGAATGGAGTAAGATTTAAAGAGTAGTTATAGTGGGAGGGGTAAGTGGAAGAAAATAGAGAGGAGGATAGGAAAAGTAAAGAGGGAGTGTGTGGTGGTGAAGGGGTGGGTGGGGGTGGGAGGAAGGCAGAGTGGGAAGGAGAAGGATTGGAAGGTAGGGATAGGGGGTGTGTCCAGGGAGCTATAAGGTTAGGACCCCTGGGGGTGGGTGGGAATTGGGGGTAGGGAGGGGAGCGGAGTGAGCCCGTAGGGTGAACGGAGCAGGTGGAAACCACAGAGGAGAGAAAGGAGAGGAAACAATCAGAGAGATAGGTGAAACAGTTAGGAGAAGTAGATATGTAGAGGATAGGGATAGTATAAAAGTTAAAAAAGCAGGCAGGTTTTGCATTGTAGAGCAGAGAACTGTAGGAAGGAGAATAGATAGGCAATAAGGTAAGGATAAAGGTTAGGAAGAGCAGAGAGCTCAAGTATTAATTTGGATAAGCAGAGAGGGTAGAGAGGAAACAAGTAAGTGAAGATGGAAGGAAGGTATAGAATGTTTAGAGGGTGGATAGAAATATAAGACCCTAAGGACAGAATTAGATTATAAAATGCCAAGACTTTGATTTTAAATAGAGATAGCAATGCTAATTAATGAAAGCCCCTTTAGAAAAAAGTAAAGAACTTATAATGCAAATTAGCTGTGGCAGATACATACCCATAAGGAGTTTCTGCTTAATGAAGAAAATGTGGAAATATAAAACAATTTGTGGGGTTTTTGTAACTAAAATAGCAGATATAAAAATTCAGAATCTTAAGCTGTACATGATTATTTTGGGAAAAATGTCCAAAATGTATTATTTAGAATTAAGAAGACAAAAAAGATTTAGAAATAAGATACTGGAACACTTAATGTCTTAATGTGATAAGTAAAAAAAAATGGTAAAACAGCAATGCAAAAAAATAAGAAAAAGAAACATCTGTAATCCACACAAATTAGTTAATTCCCCTAGCACCTCAGCTCTGAAGCCTTCCAGGGAGGATATAATTTACAAGTAATCACACAAACATTAATAACACAACCAATTAAATAATCAATTAAACAAACAAACAATTGATTAAAAATTAATTAAAAAAAATTTCCAATTACAAACTTGATTCAAACCATTTGGTGTAAAAGTGTTACATTTCAGTATAAAAATGCTTTCTTTATACTGCAACCTACTTTTAACTGACATATCATTTCCAACACTAAATACTACTTGTTCCTGAACAATAACCCTAAAATGATGTAGATCACCTTGTGAAATTCATTATAATGAACTGCCAAAGGACTTTCCTTAACATTAATATTAATGTTTCTAACGTTCTTTGGTTCTAGTAGAGAACCTTTTCTTGGTCTCACCTATATAAAATAAATGACAAGGACACTCAGCAGCATAGATTGCTGCATTGCTATTTCAGTAACATTCTTATTTTATATAAAACATACATTTTTATTTAATTTTTAATTTTATAAAAACCCATACAAAGCAAGGGACAGATATTACAATCATCACAGGTAAAAGTGCCACGTGGCATAAGACATCTGACGTGTTTTTAATAGACTGACTACAATGAGCATTTCTAAAATATTCTTCTATATTCTTGCCCCTATAAAAGGATATAAGTAAGAAAAATGGTCATAAGCATGTTCATTTTTAGGATGCATAATTTAGAAAATAGAAAAAAGTTAGATGCATTCCACCTGTTGTTATCATTTTAACCTGTTTCCATACCTTACCCAGATTATTCTCAGATAGGGCAATGCGACTTTCAGAAAATGTGATACTCAATTACTTAAAAGCATCCAATATATCAGAAGGAGAAAAGGCTAACTACTTGATATAAAGAATATTATAAATAGCAAAAATCTAATTTGTTAAAATCAAGCTTACAGTTAGGGACTAAAGGGAGAGCCTCTGTAGTGTTCAAAATTCTAGAAGCGCTGATTTAAAGAATTGCCTAGCAGTATAAATCATCAACAAAAGTAGTGCTATTATTAGGTAGTTAATAGAATATTAATACAAATAAGTAAATAAATAAATAAACAAATAAACAAGCAGACAAATAACAAGATGGTTCATATAAGTATTTAAAAGAGATAAAGGTAGTGAACATCCTTGTTTGGTACCTGATTTTAAAAGGCATGCAGTTGCCATAAAAGAAAGTTGAGGCTAAAGTTTACAGCAGCTTAACAGAATTGCAAAAGGACTTGAAGAAGCCAAAACTATGTGACAGATAAAAATGTGAAATGTTTGCCTACCTGATGAAATATCTTTGAAGCAACAGCTTCGTAGGCATTCACTGATATTTTTTTATTGTTCTATTTTTTTATAAAGATATTCAAGAGAAAAAGAGAGACAGAGAGTCAGAGATTCTAGTTTGCCTCCCTTGTATGAAACCAAATTGATGAGCTGAAAATTGAAGTTGTAGCAAACTTCTATCCTTTATTAAAATGTCAGCGGATGTCTAAATATCACAGTTAATGAAACAATATTGGATGACAAATATAAATTAGAAACATCAGTTATAAGTATGTAGAGAAATTTCAGTAGGCTTTTAGAAAGCTTTGGAAAGATGTATACAACAGAGCAGAATATCTGTTCAGTTCTGAGTTTCTGCGTAATTTCAAATGTTGGATTACTTCACAATTGTGGGTATAGATCAGTCAGTTTAGAATCTAAGAGTGAAGACTGAGCACCAAAAACAGATGTAAAAGGAAGGAAACCTAAACTCGTATCATTTAACAGAGCATTATCATTTGTTTGGGGTAGAATAAATCCACTGAAAGCTATAGGAAGAATGAAATCTGTAGAATGTATGCAAGGTTAGTGTATTCTTTACTGTTTTGAATAATATATAGAGTAAATTTATTTGGAAGGAGTAATTCTAATAATTCTGGCTTAATATCTGGGTGAGATTTAGGCATGAACTGTTGTGCTAGAAAATAAAAATCAAGACAGTTCAAACGCATATTAAAAGTTGTGTTTTTATCTAACCTCAGAAATATGCTTGATTGTAAAATCATTAAAACTTTTAATTATGTTTGAATCAAGATCTTCTAGGACTGCCTAAATTGTTTATAGTAAAATATTTTAAATGAGGTAGTACATTATTTAGACTTGAATGATTTCAACGTTTTATAAGGCTATATTGAGGGATCATCTAAATCTACTAACGATGAAGCTAGGTTATCATCAATAAATTCTAGTTGTTTCCAAAACAGTGCAATTCAATATCTAGATAAACATATTCAATGTATTTCAATTCAAATTAATAGAACCATTTATAGCAGGACAGTCCAAAATATCTTAGATCAACAGTTGCAGGCTGCAATATGTGATGCGATGAGCAATAGTATAAGGTTAAATATGTACCGGGACATAATTAATCTACTGATGAGAAAAAAACATTAACATTGTTTTATTAGGTTAAATAAACCTGAAAGGGTCAACAAAATCAAAAGAACCCATTAGTTACAATACAGTTTATTTATTTATTTTATTTTATTTATTCACATTTGTTTATCGGGATGGTCCACTGGGCTAAAACTGGCCCATTTTCAGTGGAGGCCCAGGAAGAAAAGCTCCACAAATATAAGATTTGACAGTATATAAATAAATAGTGTAGAACAGCTTTTAGCAAAGTTTTAGTTTCTTAATGCTCCCAAACTATAAACATTTGCCAGTTATATACATAACAATGTAGAGAAATTATTTACAAAGTTTTTCCATCATAAAGTGAGAAAGCTGATATGCAAACAGTCTACTTAAAAGTCTAGAACAATTTTATGAAAAGTTTTATATTCTATAGTGAGAAAATTAATATGTACCAGTTATGAAAAATTATACAGGCAGGGTAATTTCATAGCTGCAGTTTGCACAAGTATGAGTTTAAGAAGAGACCAATAATATGTATGGGGTGGGAATAATTGAGGAAGATGGTGTGCAAGGGTGAGGACATTGGGGCACTTACAGATCCATATGGTAGAGAGCTGTTTGTGTAAGGAAATTTTAAATACTGCAAGGTTTTGAGTAGATCTAATAGGCAGTGGGAGAGAATTCCAGTTTGTAGCTACAGAGTAAGAATAGAGTAGTTGAGCGGCTGGTAGACTAGGTTTGTAAACTGTACAAGACACTGGTTTTATGATCTGGAGATCTTTTTGGTATGTAGTGTGAGAATATTGAAGAGAGTGAGAGGTGTGTAGTGGGAATTTTAAACTAACTTGTGAGTAGTGGTTAGTTATATGTAGGTAATATGATGGGGAAGTTCAAGCCATTCAATGGAATAGGAGGAGTTGGCTGCAAACCTGGCAGTTGTGTTGTAACAGTAGAGTTTAAAGAAGAGAATATGTTTGTGAGTAGTGGGGCTCCATATGTAATAGATTGTAGAAGATAGGAGCTAGCAAGAGTTTTTCTTGTAGTGGAAGTGAGGAAATGTTTGTGTCTATAAAAAGACCCAGTTTTGGTGTGTTTTTTATGTTATGTTGAATGTGTAAGTCAAATTTGAAATGATCGTCTATTATTACCCCTAGTAGTTTTTTGTGGGAGACTATTTCAATATGTGTTTTATTATGAGAGAGTATGATGAGAGAGTATGATGAGTTGGTCTTTGTACATAGGGGTGTTTTTTAGGGGAAAACACTACTAGCTTGGTTTTGTTGGGGTTAAGTAGTAGATTGTTTTTGGTCAACCAGTTTTCAGTGGTGAAAAATGCTATTTGGGCTGTGTTTTGAAGAGTGTGGATGGGTACTGCTGAACAAATAATGATAGAGCCATCTGCATACTGAATGAGTGAGCCATGGTTGAGAGATATGTATAGGTTATTGATGAATAAACTAAAAAATAGGGGTCCAAGTATTGAGACTTAGGGTATGCCAGTTGGGTTGGGTAGATAAGAAGAGAGGGAGTAATTCCATTTGACTTTCTGTTGCCTATCAGATAGGTAGCTTGAGAACCAAGAGAGGGTGGAGGAGGAGAGACCTGTTTGATGGAGTTTATTTAGAAGAAGAGGATGTGAAACAGTGTCGAAGGCTTTTGAAAGGTCTAGAAATATGGAGGCAACATATTTGCTGGAGTCCCTTTCTTTGTTGATTGTGTCTATGAAGGAGAGTAAGGCAGTCATGGTGCTGTGGCCTGGTCTGAAGCCATGTTGTGTGGGTGAGAGAATTTGTTTGTTAGAGAGATAGTCCATGAGTTGAGATTGAATACACTTTTCCAGAATTTTTGAAATAGGGGAAAGGATAGCAATTGGGCTGTAGTTAGGCAGATCAGTAGAGTTCCCACCTTTGTGGAGTGGTAGAATAAAAGTCATTTTCCAGGTATGTGGGACATGGGATTTAAGGATAGATCTATTTATTAGTATACTGATAGAATATGCAATTGTGTCTGCTCTAGTCTAAGATATTCAGTGGGTAGGTCATCTGCTGCATTATTACCTGGTTTGAGTTTAAGTAGTAGTAATTTAATAGTGGAAGTGGGAACTGGTTTTAAGGAAAAAGAGGAAGTAGGAGTAGAAAGTAAATTATTAGGATTTAGTGGTGGTTTAGGGATGGCAGACTGTGAGTGGATTTGAGTAGTGATATTAAGATCCATGGAGATAAGGAAAATTAGTGATGATATTGGTTATAGTTTTGATAAATGGGTGTTAAAATATTGGGTATGTCTGAGTACTTTTATTTGGAAATGGAGTGGGTGTTGCTTTAGTGCCAGACTTTAGGCGAGATGACATCACTGACCAGAACTTTTAGGGGTTGCACTTGTTATTGGACTGGAATTTTAGGTAGGATTCCGTTTTATCTTTTTTTATTTGCTTTTTGACATGGTTGTGGACTTGCTAGTAGTTTTGTAGGGTAGAGGGCTTTTTGTTTTTTTGATTTTTGTTTCCAGATTTTGTCATGATTGTGCATCAGTTGTTTTGTAGGTTTTGTGAGCCAGGGAGCATATTTAAATTTAATCCTTTTTATCCGGGGAAGGGCACGTTTGTTTAAGGTTTCAAGAAATAGATTTTTAAAGTGAATGACTGCGTCATCTAGGGGAAGAGATTTTAAGCAGTTCCAGTTGATGAGTTTCAGAAGGTCGGTGAAAGTTTGTGGACTGAGATTATCTAGATTTTGGGTTTGTTTGGAGTGTCATTTTTTTTGAAGAGAGGGAGATGTTCTGAGCACAAATGCTGGAAGATGATCACTTAGTGTATTTGGGATTGTACCGACTAAGGAAATTTTGTTGGGGTCACTTACTAGAACCCAGTCTAGGATGGCTCCATCTATACTTCCTTTGTTGGGCCTGGTAGGGAATGTGTGTGATGAACTGGTATAAGCTGATGTGGGATGAAGGAAATTCTGAACAGGTATTACACCAATTGATGTTTACACCCCCTAAAACAATGGTTTTATTTTTGAGAGTTTGGGAGATCCAGGCCAGGATATCTTATAGTATAGGCATGTTTCAGAGGTATGTGAGTGAAAAAAATATTAGGCTAGATTTCCTGACTAAATAGACTATATTACCACATTCCATTCCACAGCCAAGATGATAAAATGGTAATTGAAATTTTGAACAAGTGAGATAAAGGATACTAAAAAAAATCAAACTAACCCCTGCAAAGAAGAGTTTAACAAAACATAGGTAATTTAAAATGTAGAACTCTCAAGCGTAAATAAAAATATCACTTTGATGGACTAAGACTCAGTGAAAGAAAAGTACAGAGCATTATAATTTTTTATTAAGATGGCAAGACCCTCCTTTTTGATACTCCATCTACAATAATATATTTGATAGAGTTCTTCTTAACGTCATTCCTCTGGTCACCAAGCATACACGCTTCTTGAACCAGCATTGCACTTGAAGACTGTTACAGAAAAAGATTGTGAAATTACTTAATTTATACAATTCTCCTAAACATTAACTTTCCAAAATATCAACTGCCTTAAAGGTCAATACAAAATTATAAATGAAAAAACAGAAAAAGTAGAAGCACACCATATAAATCACCTGGAAAGAAATCAGGAGAAGAATGACCAGAGATCCATATAAAAGTCAGTAAAAACTAAAGATATGCTATGATGCAAACTGTTTCAATCTAACTCCTTTTAGTATTTGTAATAAAACTGATAACATTTATAGCACGTGCGATATAATTCATTACATCAAGCTGCACTTTGTAGACAAGTAGGTTTGCCGCATTACATTCAGTTTTGTTATATTGATGTATAACATTAATCGATGCTGTGCAGATCATTTGAGAGTAGCAGTGAAAGTGAATGTAAAAGTGAATGAGTATGTTCTGCTCACTTACACTGATACATTATGGCACAGTGTGTGTGTTTTGTCTGAGATGAACAGACAGTAGGATAAAGAAATTTGCCCTTTTCTCCACTGTTGTGTGAACTTGGAGTTGATATATTTAAATTTGTGGGGGCATGGGATGAGGGGAGTTGTCCCCCTGCAAAATCACAATTTTTTTTTTTGTTAATTTTCTAACCGATGGCTTAAATTGCTGGGATTCAATTTCATGATTTAACTTTTGCTATTTGAACTTTTAATCAAGTGCAGATTATTAGCTCAGTTATAGATCCAATATGTATGTATCACATAGTTTCATTATTTAGAAAAGGATGGATTACTGAGCCTGTCAAACAGAAGAGGAAAAAAAAAAAAGAAAACCTTCTGCAGAACCCCAAAGCCTAACCTGAAATATTACCTTCTCAGAAAAATAACATACAGGATACTAAAACCTTAACAACTAACCACTAACTATTAACAAGCACCCTTATCAGTTACAATAAAACACCTCACTATTCAGAACTGGGAAACACGAACAGGCCCTAAAACATGGACCTCATGGATGTAATGTGAAGTACTGCAAGTCAAATTAAAGTGCAACAACAAAGGCAAATCATTGTAGTTAGAAATACAATTAATCTTGCAAATTATTGCAAAACAGGAACTTAATCACTCCAAACAAAAACAAGATAACCAGATAGTAGTTTAATGGAGAATATCACTAAAATACAAATACTTAGATTGTCACATAAAAAAAATGTGCTGCATGACTCAACACCAAAGCAAATAATGTAAGAAATATACATTATTATCACTAATACTTGGAGACTGCATGTCCTCCCTGTGGTCGCGTGGGTTTCCTCCGGGTGCTCCTGTTTCCTCCCATATCCCAAAGACATGCTGTAGGTGGATTGGACACTCTAAATTGGCCCTAGGTGTGAGTGTATGTGTGTGCCTTCTGTGGAAGGTTGGGCGCCGGGCTGGCAACTCGACACCGTAAAACTCCGCTGCCAATTATGAGCGGACAGGTGATCCGCTGTGGCGACCCCTAACCAGGAAAAGCCAAAAGAAGAAGAAGATGACTTTGCTTAATATGAAGGCACAGAACAAAATAGACTGACAAATTCTGGCAATTAAGTAAACATGATTTAGAATAGAAAACAAGAATACAAACAGAAATTTATATATATATATATATATATATATATATATATATATATATATATAGGTCCCTATCAGAAGCTTGAGTTTTCAGAAACTCAAAATTGATATGGTCGAGGCCATATGATATATTTTCCAAAAACTTGAAGCACTGGAATGGAGACTGGGATACAGTGACGTCTGGGGAATTTACCCTTTTCCCTACTGTAGTGTGATTTCAGGGCTGATATATATAATATGCAAGGGATGAGTGGGGCTTGTCTCCTGCAAAAACATAGAAAAAAGGTAGAATTTTGCTGTTTTTTGAAGTCTGAATTTTTGGAAACTCAATCATATTGTCTTGACAATATGAATTTTGAGTTTCTGAAAACTAGAGCTTCTGACATAGACCCATATATATAATTATATATATATATATATATATATATATATATATATATATATATATATATATATATATATGGGTCTAGGACTTTTGATTGAATGATCAAAAGTCCGAAACCCAAACGGCTGGCCATACATATGTATATGCCTGTTGCTAAGGCCATACTATGGTGTGGATAAGGGAAAATTCCCTTTTCCCCACCTTAGTGTGGTCTTGGAGGGAAAATATTAAAGTAGGGGGGTGTGGGGGGTGAATCCCCCCTGCTAAAACATTAATGTAGTGTATTTTTTTTTTCTTTTTTAGTAACACGCTTTAATGAAATTGCTTTTTCAATAAAAGCGCTTTTGTTAAAGTGTGTACGGTGGTTATTATTTATTTTATTTTATTTTATTTGCAGTTGGTTTACCAGGATAGTCCATTGGGCCAAAAGAACCCGTTTTCAATGGAGTCCTGGGGAGAAAAGCTCCAGCACATAAAAACTGAGTTACATACACAAGATAGCTAACTATTATTAAATTATACAAGTAGTGGGTAAAACATTTAGTTCAAAAGTCAAGAAGTATTCAAAAATACAATAAATGAATATTAATGTGATGTACGTGAGCTGAGACAATAAGGTGATAACATAGCAGAGTTGTGTTGGAGAAGGAGCACAACATTACATTACAGTGTAATTATTCAGAAGGAAACAAGCTTTGTTAGGTAAAGCTGAGCCTCAATGCATACAGGAGGTAGGATGACATATATTTATGAGGGTGGGAGCAAGAACAATCCCATTGGGACCTAAGATGTGAATGAAGAGATTTTTGAATAGGTAGTGATTAGAGGTGGTACGGATGGATGGTGGGAGTGAGTTCCAGAGACGGGAAAGGTTAGAGGATAATAAGTGTTTACTTGGGGGGTGAGATGGTTTATGGACTTCTAGTAGGTTTTGATTGTTGGACCTTAAGACTCTATTTGGAAGGTGCATTTTGAAGGCAGAAGACAGAGAGGGACAAAGAGGGGGGTAGAAAATGAGCTTATGAGCTAAAGTCAGCTGTATATAGTTAAGATGATTAGGTAGTTCGAGCCAATTTAGTTTTTGGAGAGAGGAACAGTGGTGGGTGGAGGACCTATGGCTATTAGCTTAATTTGGCAATTTTGTTATAACAGGAGGAAAGCTGGCTTTTTAGAGAGGACTGAAGATTAGTCAGTAATGGAGCACCGTAGAGAAGAGAGGGAATGAGAAAGGAGGAAGCGAGAGTGGTTTTGGAGGAACTAGTAAGATACTGATTTTGACGGTAGAGCATACCTAGTTTTGATGAGTTTTCTTAATATTTAGTTGTAGATGGGAGTTGAATTTAAGTTGATTGTCAATTAGAACACCTAGTAGCTTGGTTTCAGATACCAGTTCCAAGGGTGAGTTGTTTTGGCTGGTAATTGAGAAAGAGTTTGTGTCAAAAGAAGTAGATTTGGAGGGGGTAAATACCATTAGTTTTGTTTTGGAGGTGTTGAGTGCCAAGTGATTTATTTTCATCCAATGCTCAGTAATTGAGAAAGCTTCCTGAGTCAGTTTTTGGAGAAGAGAGGGGGAGGTGGCAGAGCAGATAATTGTAGAATCGTCTGCATATTGGATGATGTTTGCAAGTGGGATGGATTTGTGGAAGTCATTTATAAATATATTAAAGAGGATAGGACCGAGAATAGATCCTTGGGGAACTCCAGTGGGAGTAGTAAGGAAAGAGGAAGTGGCCTTTTTCCATATTACGGCTTGGTGTCTGTTTGATAAATAACTGGAGAACCAATTTATGGAGGTGGGAGAGAGGTTAAGTTCTGATAGTTTGGATAGGAGCAGGCTATGTGAAATAGTATCGAAGGCCTTGGAGAGGTCTAGTAGTAAGGTGGAAACAATGTGGCCGGAGTCGCGTGCTCTATTAACCGTCTCAAGAAAGGACAGGAGGGCTGTCATGGTGCTATGATTTGGCCTGAATCCATGTTGTGTAGGGGTTAAAAGGTTGTTATCTATGAGGTGTGGTAGGAGTTGAAGCTGGATACACTTTTCCAGGATTTTAGATATAGGGGAGAGGATAGCAATAGGGCGGAAGTTATTGATATTGCAATTGTTGCCTCCTTTATGGAGGGGGATGATGAAGGCTTGCTTCCATAGTAGAGGTACTGTACATTCATGGATGGAGCGGTTGATTAGAATGCTGATGGGATAGGCAATTGCTTCCGCGGCTATACTTAGGAAATAAGAGGGAATGTTGTCTGGAGTGTTGGTGCATGACTTTAGTTTCTGAAGGAGTTTCTTTATGGTGGAAGTGGGGATAGGTTTAAATGAGAATAGAGAAACGTTGGGAGAGAGAGAACTTGAGGAAGATATGGGTGAAGAGGGGGTTAGAGTAGTGGAAGAGGTGGAAGATAGACAGTGAGAAGATGAGAATGTGGTGGAAGTGGTGATGACGGGAGGGTTATTTGCAGGAGAGATTAGGGGTGTATTAGGTGAAGAGGAGGGGTGTGTGAAGGAGGATGTAAGTTTGCTAATAGAATCGATGAAAAATGAGTTGAACTGTGTAGCTAGATCTAGGTCTGGGCTATTTGGGTCTGGAGTTGGGGTGTGTGGTTTGCTGGGGTTTAGGAGGGCGGAGATCCCCTTCCAGAATTTTTGTGGGTTAGTTTTATTGTTGTTTTGGAGTGTAAAGAAGTATTTTTGTCTGTCGGAGATTATGAGCTTATTCGGATGTCTGATCATTCGATCAAACGTCTTACATCTATATATATATATATATATATATATATATATATATATATCTATATATATCTATATATATATATATATATATATATATATCTATATATATATATATGCCTGTTGCTGAGGCCATACTATGGTGCGGATAAGGGAAAATTCCCTTTTCCCCACTGTAGTGCAGTCTTGGGGGGAGAATATTAAAGTAGGGGGGTGTGGGGGGCACAGCCACCTATAGTGCAGGGGTAAATCCCCTCAAAACATTAATGTAGTGTTTTTTTTCTTTTTTGGTAACACGCTTTAACGAAAGTGCTTTTTCAATAAAAGCGCTTTTGTTAAAGTGTGTGCGGTGGTTATGGATTCGGATGTTTGATCATGCGATCAAACGTCCTACATCTATACAGATATATATATATATATATATATATATATATATATATATATATATATATATATATATATATATATAGGTCTACCTTGACACAACAAAGTTTCTTTTCTTTAAAATGTAGTTAGGCGACCCCTTTTTTTGAAAGTGTATTTATTTGAAAATGCACTTTCGCGAAAAAACAGATTAGCAAAAGTGGACCGAGGTTGTTTTTGTAGATTGTGGCACAGTGGGGATAAGGGAGCATTGCCTTTTCACACTGTAGTGTGATCTCGGAGTTAGAATATATCAGTAGCGAGTTGCAGGGGGTATACATGTTTACTTTTTTTTGTGGGTTTCGTTGGTTTGTTTTTTGCGAAAGTGCATTTTCGAACAAATGCACTTTTGGAAAAGTGGGAACATTAAAGTACATTCGAAACGTACTTTCACTGAATCAACATAGATCCACATATATATATATATATATATATATATATATATATATATATATATATATATATATATATCACTCGGTCGACTGTTGCATTGTTGAATGCATTAGGTCAGAAACGGAATTGTCGAAGACATTATAATCAATCGAGGAACGGTTTTACCATGGGTCGAGGTAGGTGTACAGTATTTTTCCCTACTACAACCAACTTCCTTACCTCGACCCATGGTAAAACCATTCCTCGAATGATTATAATGTCTTCGACAATTCCGTTTCCGACCTAACGCATTCGACAATACAACAGTCGACCGGGTGATGTTCGACAATTCAATAGTAAACCTATATATATATATATATATATATATATATATATATATATATGCATACATACATATATATGATACATATTAAATTTAGTATAAAAAGGAGTACAAATAGTACAATAAACTATTGAGTGATTCAAACAGTATAAACCTTTAACATTCAACATTCTCAATCCCACACTCAAGTATTACCGATAAACTTTGCAAACTGGATATAATCCCCTTCATTGTAAGATGGGTTGCCAACTAGCTCACAAACTGGACATATACTATCAAAGTGGGTGACTCCACATCAATCAGCAGACCTGTTGCCAGCGAGGTGTCACAGGGGTCAGTGCTTGGCCTTCTACTGTTTGGTATATACTTCTCAGACATTCAGGTCAAAACTAAGGGGGTGTGGTTGACCAAGTTTGCAGACGAATGCAAACTGGGTGCAATTATTGAATCCCCAAATTATGTCAGTATACTCCAGGAGGGTCTTATGCAGACAAATGACTGTTGCCTTACTCACATTCTCAAACTGAATGCAAAGAAATGCATCATCATTCCCTTCAGCACAAACAATGTCCCTTCACACTATCAAATCAGCAACAATAACCTAAGTACTCACAAAGTGGTAAGGGACTTGGGTTCACAAGCTGACTGCAATCTTAACTTCAACCACCATGTGTCTACTGTAGCAAGGAAGGCTTTTTATGTTGCACACATGATTAGTAAAGACATCACCTTGAGAGCAAAGGAGGTTATAACCCTCTGTAGTTGACACAAATTTGCCCCATTCGTCATGTACTGTACAATGCAACTGCAGCAATTGGAGAGACCTCAGAGATTTCTAACACAGAAGATCAAGGGACTCCAGCACATGCTGTACACAGACCAACTAAAGTCTCTGCCACTTTATTCTGTATCATATAGACTTCTTAGGGGAGTCTTATGGCTGGACTTACAGAGCAATCTCAGACCCAAACTTAATGAACTTGCTGCACATCCATAAATCAAATGGGACTAGAGACAGCTGTTCCATGGACGTAAATATGACCTGTGACTTAAATAGGATATGCTAAATGGACAGATTTATCTCCCAGTGACTGCCATGTCTTTGAAATAAACTATCTGTTCATGTGAAGCAGAGCACCTCTATGACACTGTTCAAAAGTAACCTGGACAAGTGGATGGTGCATCATAAATTTTTACCTGGAATAGTGCCCACAACCCTCCTGGACAAGGGCAGTCACTACTAAATGCAATCTTGGGTACTAATTAACATTTCTATGGCATTACATTGGGATGAAATGGCTAGGCTTGAAATGACCTCCGAGTCAATAGCGTAGTAATCTCCTATGTTCCTATAATCCCTAGAGGTACAACAGAAAAGGCCAACCAAAATAAGATCAGAAATCTTATGAAGAAAAGCACAGAGAAAAATAGCCTGCAGACTAACATACCCTGAGTAATCAGAAAGACAGAATGTATGTATTCAAGAAAATTAAGGAACAGTAAATGTAAACTCTCCCAGATACAACATAGACTCGTGATATATATCAGCTCTGAGATTGCTGGAGAAAAATCATATAAGTTAAGTAAAATAACATACTCATTTTTTCCCCAACGGAGTACAGTCCCAACCTCCTGCTAAGGAGCAAAGCACAGTCAAGCAAATATGAAACAGCACCAGTGAGAATCCCATTCATACTTAAGTCAGCCAGACATGAACATTGGAACACCACTGGAAATTGTGCACTATTGCACCAAGTCATGGAATGTAACAGGAGAAAGGCAGCATGTTGGCATACCTGATGTATTATTACATGGGAATCCATATTGTTTCAAGTCTCAGAACGTAACAGGGCAAAGGTAGCATGGTCACGCAGCTGATGTGTTAGTACATGTGAACTTGTGCTGTTTCACCAGGACTCAGAATGTAACAGGAGAAAGGTAGAATGTTAATGTAGCTGATATTTTAGTACATTGAAACCCACTGTATTTCATCATGGCACAGAGTGTAACAGGAAAATGGTAGCATGTTGATGTACCTGATGTGTTAGCACATGGCAACTTGTGTTTCACTAAGTCTCAGAATATAACAGGAGATAGATAGCATGTTCATGTAGCTGATGTGTTAGTTCATGGGAACTCATAGCGTTTCACCATGTTTCAGAATGTAACAGGAGAAAGGCAGCATGTTGGTGTACCTGGTGTATTATTACATGGGAATCCATATTGTTTCATCAAGTCTCAGAATGTAACAGAAGAAAGATAGCATGTTCTTGTAGCTGACATTTTAGTACAAGGGAACTCATAACGTTTCACTATGGCTCAGAGTGCAACAGGAGAAAGGTAGCATGCTCACATAGCTGATGGTTTAGTACATAGAAACCCATAGTATTTCATCATGACTCAGAGTGTAACAGGAGAAAGGTAGCATGTTCACGTACCTGATGTTTTAGTGCATAGAAACCCATAGAACTTCATCATGACTCAGAGTGTAACAGGAGAAAGGTAGCATGTTCATGTCACTGATATGTTAGCACATGGGAACTTGTAGTATTTCACCATGGCTCAGAAAGTAACCGGAGAAAGGTAGCATATTCATGTACCTGATGTTTTAGTGCATAGAAACCCATAGAACTTCATCATGGCTCAGAGTGTAACAGGAGAAAGGTAGCATGTTCATGTCACTGATATGTTAGCACATGGGAACTTGTAGTATTTCACCATGACTCAGAGTGTATCAGGAGGAAGGTAGCATGTTCACATAGCTGATGGTTTAGTACATCGGAACTCGTAGTATTTCAGATGCTGCACTATGGTTTTGGTTTTGCAAGATTTGAAGAAGAGAGAAAGTTTGAGTTTTCATTTGATTTCTTCCTTTCCAATTTTCTGAGTTTTTGTGACCTTGGAGTTAGTATATATGGAGACTGGAGCTATGGGGGTTGTTTCAACATTGGATGAGGCAGGAGGACTTGTCTCTACAAAGACTAAATCGTCTGGTAGTGATGTGTGAAGAACTGAGTGCTGCTAGCTGGCAGTGTGATTTTCTGTATGTTTAGATATTAGATGTTTTCACAGTGATTACCTGCATGCCAATTAAAGGACGCATCTAATTATACTAATCAGGAAAGCTCATAAGGAATATACTGTGACCTGGCAGTCCCAAAACTCCCATGCTATTTGTGACTACATTCCAGATAAAAAGACAAAAGCCTCAGTGGGCATTGCAAGTTCACAACAGTGTCATTCCTTTCAGCAAATAAAATTAGAAATATCTCAACTAAGTTAAAAAGGACTAACAGTAAATGTGACACAATACATTTATTATTCACACTGAAATGAAAAATTAAGGAAGTCCAGTGTGCTGGGTAAGCAACAGAATAGCACAATTAAAACCAGCTGCAAAACACGAACTCAAAAGAGAAAACTTGCAGAGAAAGCCAGTTTAATAAAAAGCAGAGCTTTTGGGCGTAACCCTTCTTCAATACTAATACATTCAAACACTAAACTCTAGAAGCTTAAATACAGGTCTAAAATCACATGACCAGCAGCTAAATGAAATCATGTGACAGAAAACAAATTAAAAATTAAAGACATATACATATAAATATATTAAAAGATGTATAGATACATAGTATAAAATATTTACTTTACAATATTACGTAGCTTAACTAACACAGGTTTTAAACTGTTAATTCATGTCTATCAGCAAATGCTAGATAGACTGCATACCCTCGACATAAGAATGGAAGCTACTAAGAAACGTAAACTTTTACGTGACATTGGGGACTTCCAAAAGGGGAATATTTTCTCTTGGCCTAAATCTGATTATCATACAACCTCTAATTATCAAAAGCCTACTTATAAAGAAGCACTTGATGCCTTAGATACTTTTGATGAACCTGTATGCAACACTAATGTCGTAGAAACACCTACAACTAAAGAGATTCCCCCCAATACAACATCTGATGGGATAGTCCAACCTACACCTACGTCTGTAACCAGCAGCGCATGCACCTCTGTTAGGATACGAAGTAAGAATGATGGCGCTGACAACGTGAATACGCTAACTGGAAAAAAGACTCAACAACTTACTTTTAGCTTTGTACCTAAGCGTTTTCAGTTAGAACAACCAGAAGCAGTTGGAAATAAATCCCCCAAGTCGAGGGGCTTGTTATCTACACAAATTACATCTACAAACAAAAGGAAGAATCAAAGCCCTTTAGGACTGAACAAAGTAAGTCGCAAATGAACAGTGTATTAAACCTCTCCACTTTTGAATTACAATCAGCGCACTTTTCGCTTTTCAGTAAAGGTTTTAAATTTATACCATATGGCTGTGACAATATTGTCTCTGCTTTAACAGAACTAAAAATCTTTGTTCGAAATCTCAACTTAAGACTGCTATTTGGTAATACTCCTGCGCCTGAAAAATGTTGTAAACGTAGTAGCACTTTTATGCCAGTCAGTGTTCCTGTACTAAAGGCTTTTCATGACATTTGTGAGTTTCAGATTAGAGAACTCTATTTAAAACCTGTTAAAAACAAGGCATATAATTTAAACTTCTCTGAGTATAAAGCCTTAAAAAGTTTACAACAGTGTAATGACATTATTATAAAACAAGCTGATAAAGGTGGCAAGGCTGTCTTAATGAATCGTGATAATTATTTTTCAGCTGTTTCTCTGCTTTTAAATGATGATACTGCCTTTAAAGTTATCACTAGAACTGATGTAAAAAATTGTATAAGTTATGTGAACATGGTTGTGTATGAGCTGCAGCTTAATAATGACATAGATATTGATCTTTTTAACTATTTTACAGTACCTTGTCCTCTGATTCTACATTTATATGGGATCCCTAAGATTCATAAATCCCTGGAAAATCCACCCATGAGACCGATTGTCTCTGGAGGTGGTTGGGTTACTGAACCCATATCAGTTTATTTGCATAGGCAATTAGAAGTTTATTTACCTAAATGTAGTTCTATTCTAAAGGATACTTGTGATTTATTGTCAAAGCTACGGGTATGGTATAATAATGTAAAAACTGATTTAAATACCAAGAAATATTATTTAGTGACGCTTGATATCATGTCCCTTTTCACAGTTATCCCCAATGATGTGGGAATAGAACTACTTAGAGAATTTTTGTCTTCTCAACCTAGTCCTGACCATAGGCTCATTAGCAATATCTGTTGCCTTATGGATGTAGTTCTGAGGAACAATGTGTTTATGTTTAATAATACCTTATTTCTTCAGTTAACAGGCGTAGCTATGGGCACATCCGTAGCAAATACTTACGCTAATTTAGTGCTTTACCAATGGGAATGCAACTATTTGTTTAATGCACAAAATCTATTTCTTAGTAACATTAGTTTTTATCAGCAATTTGTAGACGATTGTCTACTAATATGGAATGGTACTTTGGATGATTTGAATATTTTCATTGATTATTTAAATTCTAGTACTAATTTTTTGAAATTTAAAATGGATGTGTCTGACAGCAGCATATGTTTTTTAGATGTCAAACTGCAATTGAATGATGGCATATTAAACACTAGTATTTATAGAAAGGATGTTAGTAATGGAAGATATACGCATCACAGTAGTATGCACGCGCCACATGTCTTTAAAGGTGTAGCAAAATCTCAATTTATTAGAGTGAGTAGACTTACTACTGATAATACTACATTTGTTTCACAACTTGATAATATGGTAGAGGACTTTTTTTCTAGTGGATATGATATGAATTTATTATCCAAGCTTAAATCTGATGTAATGGAAGCTAGGCAGACATCACTTATACCAACTTTTTTGGAAGATAGGTCAAGCCTCACAGTTAGTCAGTGTAATAACACCATTACTCAACATGAAATAAGGTACGTCACAACTTTTAATGGTAGGTCAAGTTCAATTAGACAAATTATTAACAGGAACTGGCCCATTCTGATGGCATTGGATGAACTAAAAACTATACTGGGCACCAAGCCACATTTTACATATAAAAATATGAGGACGATTAAAAGTTTACTCTGTTATAAAGATTTTTATAGACCCTGTTATACACAATTGGCTGCTAAAACTGGTACTTTTCCATGTTTTAACTGTGTTGCCTGTGCTTATATCTTAGGGAATGGTAGTGATATTTTTACTCATCCTGCCAATGGACAAGTATTTAATTTTAAAATTACAGCTACTTGTAACACCACTTTTGTGGTTTATTTGGCTACCTGCATCTCATGCAGTTCATTTTACGTGGGAAAAACAATATGTAAGCTTAAGGAACGTGTTATAGACCATAATTCTGAAATTAGGAGAAATTGTGACAATAATGCACTATGTAAACATATTAAAACTTGTGGTGAAACACATACATTTAAGTTTAGAGTGATTGATGCTCTATGTCCAAATGAAAGAGGTGGTGATGTCAACAACCGCCTTGAGCTCAAAGAATTTGAATGGATATTGAGATTAGCTGCTGACACTCATCCTGGTTTAAATAGCACTGTCAGTTTAAAACCTGTGTTAGTTAAGCTACGTAATATTGTAAAGTAAATATTTTATACTGTGTATCTACACATCTTTTAATATATTTATATGTATATGTCTTTAATTTTATTTTGTTTTCTGTCACATGATTTCATTTGGCTGCTGGTCATGTGATTTTAGACCTGTATTTAAGCTTCTAGAGTTTAGTGTTTGAATGTATTAGTATTGAAGAAGGGTTACGCCCGAAAGCTCTGCTTTTTATTAAACTGGTTTTCTCTGCAAGTTTTCTCTTTTAAGCAACAGAATACACTGGGCTATCAGATATCAACAATCTTTAGAAGCAACATACCTGGATTCAAAGATGGCTGCCGTTCTGTAAGCACTGTTAATCTACAGCTCTCCAAATACTCAGAGGAAAACTTAACCCAGAGGTTATATTACGACTTATTTAACAATAATATTTTGAAATAACAACTCTAATTATTGTCCAGAATCACAGAAGGCATGAACAAACCGGAAAAATCAACAAATCTAGCAGGATTACAACAGAATAACTGAAAATGAAGTGAGTCTCAAACAAAGAAGCCGTGTGCTCAGGAAAATCTGCTCATCTACACTTATAAATATATCAATTATCTCTACTTGTACAAAATGTCAAAAGAAGATAAAAATATGGACACAACAACAACAAAAACTAAACTTTTAACTCCTGAGAAGGACTTAATTTTGAAAAGACAGAAAATCACAAAACAACAAGAATCTTTAAAACCAGGGAATAAAAATAAACCAGATCAACTGGCAAACATGGACGATATTAAAGCAGCATTAGTACCTATACAAGAAGCTATAAAATAATTATCTAATCAAGTCCAATCCTTTGGAACTTCCTTTAGTCAAATCCTGGAAAGAATGGATAAATCTGAAGCTAAAATCACTGAGAACGAAGACAAAATAGCCCTGCTGACCAAAAAAGCTGATTCACACGAAGCAGATATTCAAGCTATGCAAGCTAAAATTATTGATCTGGAGTCAATATCCAGAAGAAATAACATAATTATCAGAGGAATGCCAGAAAGTATTCAATATAATGAATTAATCCCATCTATCATACAAATATTTACAACATTATTCAATGACCCTAAAGATGCTCATCAAATAACAATAGAGGGAGCCCACAGAGCCCTGAGGGAATCTCAAGCTTCAAATATCCCAATACCTGCATATGCCAAAATTCTCAACTTCCAAGATGTTAACAAAATACTAGTAACTGCAAAGAAACAGGGGGGCTCATTTATGTGGAACAATATCAGAATTTCCCTGGCCCAAGACTTGTCCCTTCAAATTAGGCAAGCCAGACAACTTTTGACTCCTTACTGCAAGTTTCTGATTGAAAAGCAGCTAAAATTCCAGATGAAGTATCCAAACTCACTAATATTCTCAGCTGATGGGATTAAATATTCAGTCACAAATAAAAATGAAGCAAAATCTACCTTTATGAAAGTCTATAAAAGCATTCCTCCTTCAGAGAAATAATGCCAAGTTCTGATGCGGTCTGCGAGACCCCCGGGGTCCGTTCCAGCATCTACTGCCAGCCGAGGTTGTCCTTTCTGTAAATTTGTTGTTTTTCTTGATCTAGGCCGTATTTTAGGGCTGGTGCGACCTTTTTTTTTTTTTTTATCTAGACCGACAACCAGAAGTCTACAGCCTCCACGTCATCCTATTTTCCCACGAGAGGAACTGAGAGTGGTTCTGATGCCTCAGAAGTCCTGTTTGTGAGGTGGCACATCCGGAAGTCCATTTGGTATATGGGTCCCCCATCGCGAAACTAAGCAATCAGCTTAGCTGGTCGGAAATCCGAAGGAAAATTTATTTTATCTGTTTCAAAGAAAGAAAGACAAACAAAGTAACTGTACTGCCACAAATGCACCAAACACATGTTCTGTAATGTAAATAAGCATTAACATTGTCCCACTAATATCTAGTAAGGTGTTTAACCTGATGATATAGTTAAGTATATACAGTCATAATTTAGTTTCTGTGAGTCTATAATAGGTTGTTAGACTAACTGACAGGGAACTAATCTATAGTAAGGCAACAAGTTACACCTACACAATATAACTAGAATAGATTTTCACTACAGTTAATTATGTTTAATTTTACCTATATACATTACAATTTACCATGAAATTCTACATTTTCTATATCAGACATGATAATATTTAAAGCTTAAACTTAACAAAACGACTTATTTAACTACAGGTTTACTTATACTAGTAATAGGAACACTAATTAATGATAACAATATAGTCTTAAGCTGATACCTACTGAAATCCATAAATAATTTCAGATGATTAATGGGTTTAATTGTAACTCAACACGTTGAATGGAACAAGTTTACTTATACTCTTAAGAGAACTTACACTAATAAAAACTGTGTGTTGTTTTTGCTCTTTTTAGTAATAATCGAGTTAACATAATTAGTTAATAATCCTGGTTAGGTATACTTGAGATGATGAGTGACATTAAGAATATATTACTCATGCTCACAACTATGGTAGTTCATGAATCTAAAAGGCTGAAGTAGAACTTTTATCTCATTTTTTTGTTAACTCGGCACCAGGTTCAAATAAGTGTTTTGGTAAACTGGAAAATCTTCTTTACCATATAACCAATGTTTTGAAAACTAATATTTCTTTAATCATTTTAGAATTGTTATATATTGGACTATTTAATTACCTGGTTTTACGTGTATATACTTATTGAAAGTTGATATGAGAAATATTTACATTGTTTTTCTCCAGGAATCAGTAACATAGTACCAAACTTAATGTATGTTTAATACAATATTTATAATTGTAAGATATCACCTCAAACCCATGTAAAGCAGTGGTATCTAAGCTCTTTAAAGCACTAGGTGAAAGGGGTAAAGTTGGGTGAAGTTAGGAACTGGGATTTCTTACGTAGTGTGATAAGATCTAAACCTAGAGGAAAGGGTAGGACCACACATAAACGAAGGCTACACAAACCGGATCTATATATTTAACTATCTAGTTATTTTATTAATTTGAGAATACAGATTAAGTAATATCTCAAAATACTACTTCAGATAAGTTGTGTAATTTGATGTTTCTTATGTTGAGCTATAATTGAGACAGATGATAATGTCTATACATTCTTTGAAATCATATAAACAAATACAATAAGTAGAGATGTAGGTGATAAGCAATGTTTGCTAGGGAATGAATGGGATAGGCTTTGTACAAATATTTTTAGATTATTCAGGACTAATATGTTTCAGTTACCTTTCATACGTTAACTTGCATGATATATATTTATTAATGACACAATATATTATAACTTCCAATTATGCTAAGGTCCTGGGTATTTCCTGGTCCAGGGGTTTAGTGGATAGGCATTGAAAGGGATGGAAATTCAAGAACGCTTTCATAACTTACACCTAGTAATTGATCAAAATAATCTATCATATTTTCTCAGAATTCTTGATTACTTACATAAAATAAGCTTTAGTTATGTGGGAAATTGATTCATGGAATATTAAAGGACTCCAGAACATTAAGAAGAGGAAACTGTTTTTTTCACTTATTTCTGCAAGCTAAGGCATCCTTTATACTACTTCAGGAAACCCATTTAACCAATGATCAATGGTCAGAAATCAAAAAGAAAAAATGGATAAGAGAAATAATTGCCTCTGAAGGCAAAACTAATAGTGCGGGAGTTGCGATCATTATTAAAGACCAATTCCAAGACAAAATTATAGAATACAACACAGACAAAGAAGGTAGATGGTGCTATGTGATTCTTTCTTCGAATGCCTATGATAAACGCATTATACTTCTCAATATATACGCACCTTGTTATAATCAGCATTCCTTCTTCACCTCATTATATCCTATTTTAAATCAGTACAACAACCACTATATAATCATAGGAGGGGACTGGAATGCTTATCATAATCCTAAACTGGATAAATCAAGTTCACAAAGATCACACAATAGTCAAGCAGTCTTAACTTTAAGTGAACCTAAATATGATTTTAAATTATATGATCCCTATAAGTATGGTAATAAATCTCATAATTCAAATAGTTTTACATTTTACTCAAATTGCCATAAAATGTGGTCAAGAATCGACTTTTTTCTAATTTCATAAGCACTAATAAATTTTGAGCCCATGGTATTTATCCAGGCCCGCTACCTATCAGATCATTCTAAAATTACTCTAAGTTTTATCAAGGATTCTAAAAATAATGAATCACACAAGGTCTATAATTGGTCCTTAAACCCTAATTTATTAAATAAAAAGGAAATAACCCAGGAAATCCAGGACATTCTTAAATCTGTCTTAGCTAACTTAGTTAAACCGCAATACCCACCTGATATTGAATGAGCGGCAACTAAAGCACAGATAAGGGGTATCTTTCTCCAAAAAGCCTCTTATTATAAGAAAATTCAACTCAGAGAAGAACAAGTGTTAGAGGCTAAAATTAAAACATTAGATCAGGAATTAATGGGAAACCATTGCATACAAACTGAAACAAAACTATTGAAATGTCAGAACGACATTTTCTTGATCCAAAATAATAGATTGTCATTTCATGAAACTAGAATACTTGCAAAATATGCTAATCATATTCAAACTCCATCAAGAGCTCTAGCAAAAATTATTAACCAATCTAAATCTCCCTCCCAAATTCCGGAATTATACTATAAAAATGAAACTTACAAGAAATCTAAGGATATTATTAACACTTTTGAATTGATATACTCTCAAATCTATGGAGAACAAGAAAACATATCTACAAATGGAAATGATTATGATCTCCTACAAAAAAATCAACTTCTCGAAAATAGACGAGAATTCACAGAAAGAGCTAATAAAACCAATATCCATTGAAGAAATAACAACAACAATTAAAAAAACTGAAATTGCACAAAGCTCCTGGCCCGGATGGCCTTACAACAGAGTTTTATAAAACCTTTTATAGTATTATTGCCCAAATATTGTCGTACATATTCAACATAATCAATAATAAAATTAATGATCCACATTTTAATGCATCCAAAACAATTTTTATACTCAAGGAAAACTCAGATCCTCAGAACCCAGATAACTATAGACCTATATCACTTTTAAACATTGAAACTAAAATTCTGACATCTATTTTAGCTAATAGACTGAAGAAAATAATGAACTTAATCATTTCTAATGAGCAGGCTGTTTTTTTAACATCTAGGCAAGCCAGTGATAATACTTTAACACTTCACACATTAATCTCTTATGCTAATCAAAATAATTTAAATCTGTACGCTCTCATTATAAATGCACAAAAGGCTTTTGATAGAGTCAATGTAAAATTTCTATTTAAAATTTTACCCTACTTTAATATACTCCAAGAATTCATCCTAACTCTACAAATACTATATAATAACCCTTATACAATTTTAAATTTAAATAAAATGTGTTCTAAAAGAATTCAAATCAGAAATGGTACCCGACAAGGATGTCCCTTATCCCCCCCTATTATTTAACCTATATTTAGAACCTTTATTCTTACACATTAAACAAAATGTGTACCATAATGCCCCAGTAATTTATGGTACTAAGATCTCACTGGCAGCTTTTGCTGATGACCTTAATATATATTGTACAACACCGGTCTCAGATACCAAAAAAACACTATCTGCTATTAATGATTTTGCATTAATATCAAACTACAAAATAAACCTTAAAAAAAACAATATATTTCCTTTGAAAACCCCCGAAACCCTTCTCACTTCTACTATTGATAGGTCAAATAAAATCTGAAGAAAAGATTAAATATTTATGTATTACTTTCTCTACAGATAACAAGGACTTTTATCTTAATAATGTTAAACAAACATGGGATCACATTGTATCTGATCTAAAGAGATGGGGAAATCTGAAACTACCACCACTAGCAAAGTTCTCTATTATAAAAATGAATGTCTTGCCCAGACTATTATACATCTTTAGGTCTACACAGTTGATAATACCCAAGAAGTTTGTTAAACAAATTCACACTGAATTTGCTAAATTTATATGGGAACCAAAGAAAACTAGAATATCATATGACAATCTGATGATCCCGAAAAATAGAGGTGGTTTAGACTTACTCAACTTTGAAAACTATTACTTAATCATAAATGCCAATAAAATTTTAAGAATTGCAAATTATGATACACAAAGCAATAATTGGTCTCCAAACTGGGTAAAACTAAGCTATAAACATACCGAGAACCTGAATATAAATCCTAAATCATTACCCTTTTTAAACAGAGACAATATTAAAACATATGATCTAATGAATTACATCAAAAACTATATAACACTATCACAAAATCTCTTTAAATCATTAAATCTCTTTCAATATATGATGATCCTACAACCTTTTCATAGAAATCCAAACCTGAAAATGAATAATCAACTAATAGATCTGAAAAGCTTCCCACTTATAATTAACTTAACTCTACAAGACATATACCCATACTTGAATCACTCTGCTCATGAACTAAGACAGGAAATGGGTCTTCCCAAATCATACTTATTGATTTTGAGACAGATCATAGAATTGTCCATAAGTTACATTAAAAATGTAACCATTAGTAAAGAGGATTTAACTAAATGTATATGAATTTGGAAAGCCCTCTTACAGAGTACCAAATTTATAACATGCACATATAAATTGATAAAAGACATAAAATATCAAGACCACCTTCTCTTCTCCAAATATTGGAAAGAAAAATTACCAGCGGTTGAAAAAAGTAAAATAATAAAAGCAATCTCTTTAACTGCAAATTCCATCTCCCTTAAAAAGTTAACATTTACCTAATTCATGATATATAATAATGCCTACTATACATGTTTTAGCTTACATAAATTTTACCCCCAAAATTCTCCTAAATGCCCATATTGTAAAGATGAGATGGCAGACCTCTTATATATGTTCTGGAGCTGTAAATGCATATATAACTCTGGAATTCCTTAAATCTACAACTACAGAAGATGGGTTACTAAAACTCAACACCGTCTTGGTAATTTATGATATTGCATATCCCTCCAAATGACTTATCTAGATCCCAAATGACTATACTCATCAATATTTTTTTACTAATGAAGCTTTACATAGCTACTAACTGGCTGTCTCCATCTCAAACCTCATGGGAAAACTTTAGGACCTTAGCAATAAAACACATCTTAGCCCACAGATATGTAATTAATGATCAAAACAAAAATCCCTATAATTTGAAACTATGGGAACAAATCTTCAATATTATACTGGCTTAAAACATGGAATCTGAAATACTCCTTTGTTATACATATTATAAAGTATAATTCTACTTGGAACCACATTATTATAAAATATTTTTCCTGGAGAAATAAGGTGTATTTGTACAATTATGGAAAATATGGAAGCATTCATGTAAATAGTGCATATATGTTATTAGAATGTTGTTAGAAACTTTGTTTGGAAACCACCTGTGTATTTCACTGTCAAATATTTTGTATGAATAAGGAGAAAAACAATAAAGAAGTATTATTGAAAAAAAAAAAGAAGCAACATATCTACTTCAGGAACTCATTCCCTTGTCTTTAATGGTACCTGGAAACTGAGACATAATATTGTTACATAATGAGCGGCTAAGAACATGGTTCAGCACTCAGGAGATTTACTGATCATCTGTCTGTCTGTCTTTCTGAAGTGAAATATACAACTATCCTGAATGTTTTACATCCAATGTTTGTAGGGGAGATCACCATAGCCGACAGTCCAAAATGTTCTTTAATAAATGTTATATTACCAGTTCTATATGTTTTACACCTGATTTTTCTGGTGAAGATCACCATAAACTAGAATATTATAATGTTCTTAGATAAACATGAATTTATCTGCAAACAAAAACTAACCCCCCCATACACCTTATGTATTTAGTCCCAGTATAAGGCTGCACCACCTCAAATGAAGAAAGTATTTATTTAGGTTATTCTAGTTTTCTTACACAGTTAACATTTTTACAACATTCTGTGCTTTGGACTTCCTCAGGTGAAGAGCTTTCAATGGTTTTTACTGCTTTGCTAGAGGAGCATAAGTGCTGAACTGGACACAAGTGCTGAACGGGACACAAGTGCTGAACTGAACATTGTTCTATTTCTCTCCTCATAATATCCCTTCAGGCCTCTTCTTACAAACAGATCAAAAGCAAAGAGGAAACAAGTTGACAAATAAATACACACACACACTCCCTCACACAAACACAGTGGTAAACCTAGCTTAATTAAATTCTAAAAGTCTTACGAGTTAAATGGGCTTTTGAGAAAATGATTTAATGATGGTAAAATGAGTTTCAGAATTCTCTGTTTTTTAGGTGGAATCACATGCGTTTTTTTCATTCTGATAGTAATCAAATGTATAGTGCTTCCATTTGAGATGACTATCTCTCTCTCTCTCTCTCTCTCTATATATATATATATATATATATATATATATATATATATATATACACATATACAGTGACTTGCTTGTATCACCTTAGTGTACTTCACTGTTGCTTAATCATAATGTCTTAAGTGTGCATCTGCTAATGCTTACTTGTTCACTTCCTTGTATGGTGTGATTGCATATATAACCTGTGGAACAGCCTTGTACGTACGGCTGGAGCAAATGTCCAAAAGGCAAAATAGCAACAAAAAGACACAGCCAGCACCATATGAGTGAAATATAGTATTTATTATAAGTGGCAACACCAAAAAACAGTCAAAACGGTTTCAGCAAAACTAGCCTTCCTCAGTGACAGAATACAAACAAATAAAACAACATAAGCACCTATATATAATATAATCAGCAATTAATGACACACCCATTTCACTGGATAATTATAAATGGTCATTAAGACCTGGGGAAAACAACCCTCTTAATTTAATAATCCAACTTCTTTCTTTTTGGTTAAGTAAAGAATGCAACCCTGTTTTATCAATCCTATCTCCCTGAATTTTATCAATCACCATAAATGTAAATCTAGAATTGCTGTATTTGACTGTATGCCTAAATAAAGCACTAGAAGCTCGTTTATTCCTGATGTCACTAAAATGTTCAGACATGTGTATACAAAGTGGACAGGAAGTTTGTCCTAACACTAAAAAACAGTCAAACCGGTTTCAGCAAAACTTGCCTTCCTCAGTGACAGAATATAAATGAATAGAACAACATAAGCACCTATATATAATATAATCAGCAATTAATAACACACCCATTTCATTTGTGGGCGTTGCAAACGATGTAGTGCAATTAATGAAGCACAAAGTATTATCTTGGAAGATATCAACAACACACATATTAAATGCAGGGCGGGCAATTGCAATACATCCCATGTTGTTTACATTGCTTCTTGCAATGCCTGCCCTGCATTTTATATAGGGAAGACAGAGAGACAGTTTAAGAGACGGATTTATGAACATGATTATAGAATAAAAGTGAAGGATAAAAATAATGCACTATACAGACATTTGTCTGGTAAAGGAGATACACATCAATTCAAGTTTGCCATAATAGATCAAGTTGATGTTTCACCATATGGAGGAAACTGGAAAGCGTTATTGGCTAGTAAGGAAAGTAAATGGCAAATTATAACTGACACTACAAGATCACCGGGTATAAATGAACATATTAGTATTAAGCCATTTCTCATTATGACATAGTATTGGTTTTATATATGATATATTGTTATAGTGCATTTTCATTGCACATTTATATGTTTATTTTTTAATGCATATTTATTGTTGACAAATATTTTTATCAAACATATGATATCATTTATTCACCAGACTATCTTATAGTAGGGGAATTATTATTAGTTATTCATTATGTAGGTAATGTTTCTTTAAATTTTAAATGTCGTTTATGCAGTTTTGGCGCCAAAGAGGTTATTTAAATGGTGTTTTTAAAAATCGAATTTTAGTTCTGATGAAGTCTGTATTTTGCACAGATGAAAGCGCTTAACTGATTTTAAAACTTATTTCAATTTATCACACAACGTTTGGAATTGTGTACTGTTGGATTTACAATAAAATATTTCATGTTTGAGCCGTGTGTTATTGTGGAGTGCCTATACCAGCATTTTGTTCTACTTCTTTTTCCAGTGTTGCCTGCTTGTTGTGTTTTTTAGTGTTGCCACATATAATAAATACCATATTTCACTCATATGGTGCTGACCGTGTCTTTTTGTTGTGATTGTATATATTCAGGTTTTTTGAGTTGTGGGTGTTCCAGTGCTACTGCATCTAGAAGAACAAGTGTTGCTTCTGTCAGTCATCACTTTTTCTCCAAGGTGCAGGTACTGCAGTGTGAGAATAATGAATTAGGAGGAGAGTACATGGGGGCTTGACCCCCATACATAACTCAAGCTCCAATTTACAACCACTTAAGAGTGAGCTACATGTTGTATGCTGTGTTGAATCAGGTGGACACAGTGCATCCAATAAATATATATATATATATATATATATATATATATATATATATAGATATATACCAGTAACCAAAAAAATGTACCCACTGGCTGTCAGGACTCCACCTTAATTAAAACACAAAGAACATTTCAAAAGTTGAGTGCTTTCATCAAAGAACAATGACTTCATCAGAACAAAAAAAATATATACAGTTCAATTAAATACCATAGTCAACCATTTGACTGGGAATTAATAAGTAAGAGCACTTAAAAAAAAAAAAACAGTATATAATATACATAAAAATATATAGAAAAAAGTGTTGTAAAAAATGTATATATATATATATATATATATATATATATATATATATATATTACATTATAAGAATGCATATAGAATAAACCCACCAACAAGGTAGACAAAAGCATGTTTGTACTAATAATAAAGAACGTTTTTTTGCAAATTCACTTTGAAGGTACACCTTGAAAATAAATAAATAAGGTGTAAATAAAACATTGGTGGGGTATGTAATCAAACAGTATCAAAATAATTATTTATAAGTTATATTTTATTGTAATAAATATATTATGATTTTAATATTTTAATGATGGTAATTTTATAATTATGTAAAAATAACGTTGTGAAAATAACATTATAGAGATGGTAATAGTAAATTGTAAAAATCAGTACCCCCACTCTTTAATTATTGTGCTGTCCTTAAGGGCTGGAACAATAGATATACCCTGGGATTCATAAAGTTTGCGCCAGGTGCAGGCGTAGCATCGGCGTTCTAACACCAAATATGGCCGCCAAGCGATCCAGGTACGAGCTGCTCCCATGTGCACTACATGCATACGCTATGCCTGCACAACTCCCGGGCCCTGTATGCTAAATACCCATGTGCAGCAGTTAGCATGCAAATGAAGGTATGTAGTGATCCAGGAAGTAGTGCAGGCATAGTGTAAGCATGCAGAAATGTAACCGTAGAAAACAGTTTACATTTTTGCAAACATAAAATCGGAGGCATGACAGCCGACCAAATACATGTATTATATTGTTAATATATGCCAATGGCTAAATATATAGCCATTGGCATAAAAAAAATGTACAAAATATAAAATTAACATTTAATATATATAGTCGCACTATCGCGATGTGGAAGCGCTGGGCAGTGGTGCGCAAAGGGGATCGCAAGGAAAATATAAAAATATTGAATAAAACTGCAATGTAACACATATCACGATTTCCCCATAATAGTCAATGGCAGGCATGCTACATCATACTATGGCATAAGTGTTGCTAAGGGGCTGTGACAGTGTTATGCACGGTAGCTAGGAATTAGTAGGCAATGCCACGCAAATGAGAGGAGTAATAGTGAATCACAGATTCCCCGCTGGTGTAAGGCTGCACCTCACAGCGTAGTGTTATAACACTGAGGTGTGCCCTTGAGATAAAGATGACATAAAGAGAGGGGTGTGTCGCCATTGCTGTAAGCACATTGGAGCATTGCTAAACCAGTTTGCCCCTAGCTAGGCAAAGTTGCAGGATAGGGGTGTATTGAACTGGCCATAGCTATGCTTAGCTGAGAGTACACAAGGTAACTGAGTATGCATGTGAACGGAGATGAAAACGCACGTAAACCCGGTAAATGGGTTTGTGCGGCACTCACTGCAGCTGAAACAGGAAGGATATAGGAAAGAAATAAGGAAATGCTGCAGCAGTGAAATTGGAGTACAAATGACTAATTAACACCTAGGAGCCTACAGTGGGCTATTGACAACAGCTAACAAGGCTGCAAGCAGCTACCTGCAGAACAGGAAAGGGGAAGGGCTGTACTGCAAAGAAAACAGTAAAGTGTCAAAGCAGAACAAAGCCGATTTGCAGTATATCAGCTACAAGACACATTTTGCCATGACTGGGTAGGGAAAGTACAAAACAAGAAAGACGGCAGGTGGATGCATGCCTGATAATGGGAGGGCATCCAGGCTTAAAAGTGAATTAAAGGGCAAGAGATTAATCAAGGCAGGCAGGCATATCTCCACAGTAAAGGCCTCACACTTGCAGTACTCATTGCAAAACCCATAATTAAGACATGCTGCAGCTGGAATAGCTCATACACACCCACTGACATCAGCAGCATCCATAGCAGAATAGTATAAAGTGTGAAAGCACCTCACACACATTTGTATATTCCCATACAATCTGCACCAGTGTTGTATACAGACAGGGAACTTTTAGTATGTACATGTTAGGGGCTGCCATAGCTTTGATCCACCAGCATGTGTTGGAGACTGAAGGTGGTGTGGAGGATGATGCACATGACCAACTCAGGCACCAGAAGAGGAGGACAGTGTTCAGACCCAGGGTAACCTACCATGGGCTACATGATCTGGAGATAGTAGAGCATTACAGGGTGGACGGGGACATCCTACAGCAACTTGTGGAGCTGTACCGGCCACACCTCAGAGCCAGAACAAACAGACGGGAACCTATCCCAGTGGTTACAAAGGTATGTGTAAGCCTGAGAATACTAGCTACAGGTACCTTTCAAAGGCCAACTGGGGATATCATGTGGATCTCACAGGCATCAGCATCCAGGGTACTACACCAGTTCCTGGATGCCATGTTACCACATGCCAATGAGCACATATACTCCCCCCGAATGCAGGAGGAGCTGGCCAGTAATATGCGTCTCTTCCACCATGTGGCAGAATACCCAGAGTTACTGGGTGCAATAGACTGTGCGCACATACACATCAAGTCACCAGCTGGTGAGCAGGGTAGGTGCTACATAAACCACAAGGGATACCCCTCCATAAACTGCCAAGTCATGTGCAATGTCCAGGGCATTATCTTGGATGTGTGTGCTGGCAGCCCTGGAAGCTATCATGACTCCCACATCTGGCATGCCTCACAGCTGTATCAGTTATTTGCCAGGGGGGACATCCCAAATGGTCACCTAGTGGGGGATGCTGGCTATGCACTGGAACCATGGATGATGACTCCCATCAGAAATGCACGCACACCAATGCAGGAACGGCATAATGAGGCACATGCACAAACCAGAATCATCATAGAGCATGTGTTTGGGATGCTGAAATCACGGTTCCATTGCTTGGACATATCTGGTGGAGTCTTGCAGTACTCTCCAGGCACGTGTGCCCACATCTTTATAGTATGTGCCATGCTACACAATATGGTTCTGTGGAAACAACTGTAGCAGGGACAGAATGGTGAAGGCCCTCACAGCCCACCACCATTGCCAAGGGCCCCACAGGCACAGAGGTACTCAGACCACGAACACCCTGAGCCAGCCCCAGTAGGCAGACGGAGACGTGCCCAGTATGCCCATGCCTTGGCAAAGTGGGAACGTATAGCACACACACTGACAGTGCAGGCACCTATGGACTGACACCTTTCTCCACCTGCACACACAGTAAAAATAAATGGCATGCACACAAGACTGCCTGCAAGTTGTCAAGTATAGGCAGTCTACTGTGTGCATCCAACATAGGTAGCTCTCAACTATTGCACACACAACTGCCATTGGCACAAGGTAAGTGAACACCTGAACAGTAAATTAAGCTATCAGCATATGCTGATACTGTATGTATAGATTCATAGGTAGGTACTTGGCCAACAACCAGAGGCCATTCATAAGCCCAGACAAAATGTGCCAGCTTTTGCCACCCCATTGATTCATTAACTGTCCCTCTGTGGAGCAGAGCCAATGGCGGGATCCCTTGGGTACATCTACATTTCCCCATCCATTCTTCAAGGTTTCTCTTGCAGAGTGTTAGTGAGGGGCTCTGTATAATGCAGTTAGGGATGTTGTTCCAAAGTATGGGGAGTGTCTGTGTCAGGAATCTGTCCCTCCAGCATCTTCCAGTTATTATGAAAAAACAAGAAGCAAAAATCCACACCAAACAGGAACCCCAGCAACACCAACGAATAAGTATCCAAAAACACTGACTGAGGTATGGCTCCAGCTCAACGAAAAATGTAATAAGCATTGGAATATTTTAACATCAGACCCTGAAATAGCAGAGGTAGTAGGCTTGAGACCACAATTTACATTTAGGAATTATAGAAATTTGAAAAGGAGATTATGCACCCCCAGGTCCAGTTCTACAAAGAATGATAAGAATGGCACAGAGCCCTGTGGCAAATGTGCTCAATGTGTTTATATAAATGAAAGCAAGTTTTTTAAACATCCAGATACAGGTAGAACTTTTGATATCAGAGTATTGTCCACCTGCAGTACTATGCATGTGGTATATCTGGCAGTCTGTGAAACCTGCAGTTGTTTCTATGTAGGTAAGACTGACCGAGCCCTGAGGGAAAGGATAAAAGAGCATGTCTATCATATTAAAAAGGGTACTATTTTTAATGCCCTAGCCAAACATGTCAGTAGAACAGGCAACAATCACACTTTCAATTTTCAGGTTTTTTCCACAACATCTGAAAATATCAGAGGGGGTGATGTTAGATTAAGAACTGAGGAGATAGAGGCTAGATGGATTGTTATGCTAAGGGCCAATTTTGGACATGGGTTAAATGAAAATCTACCTATCAGACCAGTTCTTTTAAAATGGGGTCTGAAGAGATGAGGTGATTTTATTATTATTTTTATTTTATATATTTTTGTGAACATACATATGTATTTATATTTTATACTATACACTTTATGTATATTGATATGTTTTTAACAAGTGTTTTTATATGTGTGTCTTTTTAAATACTATACTGCATGCTAAGTGATGTCAATAGATTTTACTATATAAGGTTTGGTTATTATCTGATTGAGTACACCTGATGAAGCATTGGTGAAAGCGCTTGTGTCTCTTTGTAATAAACCAGTACTGCTACTGAAGAATTTTTTATTGCTTTTTTACCTTTTTCTTTGAGATGGAGCCATACCTCAGTCAGTGTTTTTGGATCTTCCAGTTATTGTTGTGGAAAGGTTCAGCTCACTACAGTGTGTGGCTCACTGTGACATGGCTTCCCATAGGTGGAGCATATCCATTAAGCCTGAGTTCGACATGGCTGTGTTGGCCAGCAGAGATCATCTCTGGGTAAATCAGATGCCACTGAGTAAAGCAGGAGTTTATTCAGTCTGGCTGCATAGGCCATATGTTGGAGGCCAGTATTCCCCTTGGCGAGGTACATTCGTGGACCTCCCAGCTGTTGGAAGTGTCTTCTGAGGTACATCCCAAATGGGTTATTATACCCTATGATGGGACTGATGAGTGATGAGTAAAGGGGCACTATAACCCCAGTATGTCTAGATGGGAACCCTTTAGTATCAGATGGCCTACATAGAAGGATGTCCTAACTACTGCGGAGATATGATTGTCAAAGGGGAGATCACTATCTACCTTAGCCCCCAGATACCCCATTACCTCATCATTAAAGTGGCTACCACTTATGTGTTAATATGTGGGTGCCTAATAATCCACTATGGTATGACCATGCAGTTAGTGGCACTTGGCTAGAGGCCATGATGTTGACACCCTGTGACGGTCTCTGTGAGGCCCCATGAGGGATGTCTGTGTCAGTTGGACTATCACTCATGGCTCCCAGTTCGCAGTCATTGCCAAACATGGTCTGCCGTAGTCCACCTGTGTTTGCCTGTACCTCTGAGAAGTATATGCCAAACAGTAAGGCTCCCAGGACTGAGTCCTTTGGGACACCAGTCATGACTGGTCAAGAGTTAGACCTGGAGACCGCTAGTCATACCATGTGGGTTCTGTGTGAAAGCCCGCTGGCAACCCAACCTGTGATGTATGGGTGTATGAACAGGCTGGTGTGTTTATCAATAATACCTGAGTGGGGCATGGTGTCAAAAGCCTTGGTGAGGTCTAGGTAGTATGTGTGAACCACCTCCCCCATCATCTAATGTCTTGGTGACTGTATGTAAGACGTCAAACAGGTTCAGTAGGCATGAACTGCACTCAACCAAGCTGACCTGGGTTGGGTCAGGTTTTCGGAGGTTACCAATGTCTTTGTTAATGAGTGTCATGAGGTTGCGATCCATACCATTGCAGACCAGGCTAGTCAGGCTTATGGGGTGGTAGTTTCCATGGTCAGTTGTGATTTCACCTTGATGGAGTGGAATAACCATTGCCATGCACCATTGTATGGACATATAGCCTGTGGAGAGGCTGAGGTTGGAAAGCTTAATTAGGTGGGGGTCAGGTTGTCTTGTACAGTTTGCAAGATGTAGTCTGGGACAACATCTGCCTCCATTGATGCTGTGTTCTGCTGTTAGAGAGGGCCATTTCCATCTGTATGTCTGTGATGTGTGAGATACTGTACCTTTCAGATAGTATTGTGGGCTCTTTAGGGGGTGAAGTATGCACTGAATGTATCTGCAAGGATGTTGGCGATATCAGTAGGGTCAGCTTATTTTGTGCTATATTTCACCGGCACAGTGCAAATCTGTGTGTCACCACTTAGATCTTTGACATAGCCAAAGAAGGCTTTGTGGTTATCTTTCGAATCCTTGCGTATTCTCCTGCTGATGTTAGCCTTGGATGATGTCACGAGGGACCTATGTATCATACTAATAGTGGTCACGGATGTCTGCCCTTCATGGGATTTGCTGGTTGTCTGGAACACTGTCCTACTTCTGTAGTATAGCCTGCTTATTGCAGAGGTCCACCAGACTGGTGTCCTTGTCTAGGAAGAGTGAGTCTTGGTTTACCAGTGATGGCATGATCCATACATCCATGTAGTTGCTTACAGACTGCATTTGTAAATCTGTTTGTATCTTGAGCAGTGTTTCCCCTTAGCATGGGGGCTGCAAAACCCCCCCCCATTCCTGTCTCTAGTAGTGTAAATTTAGCTGTAGGAAAGGTATACACTGTGGTATCTGTGAGTGGGGAGATGCTTGGGTGTGGAAACAGTTAATAGTTCATGGTCAGATCTAACCAGTGACTGGTTAACCTCCGCTGTGGTGCACCTGTTGCCCATGCTGGTGATGACCACTTCTAGTATGTTTCCTCCCCTCGTTAGGGAGGTTACCACATGATACAAGCCATATGAGGTGATAAATTCCAGGAAGCGCTGGGCCTGGAAGTGAATACTGGAGTAAGTTTCCCAGTTAATGGTATGGTAGTTGACATCGACCAATGCCAGAGTGTGCATTAGGACTGTCATGTTCTCTACTGTCTCCAGGTAGGTGCAGTGGTGGTCCTGGGTCATGGAGGGTGATCCGTAGCAGGCCACACTTTACATTGCAGTTGTGGCTGATGTTAGCTGCACAGGGATGATCTCATAGGTATCATGCTGCCCCACTAACCTGGAGGTGTAGGTATCCCTGATGAATATGGATACACCCCCTCCATGTCTGTGTCAGTCCATGTTCTGTGGCTGAAATGTGTGTTATGAGTTGTAGTCTGGTAGTGCTGGTGTGCTCTCAGGAGCCTTAAGACAGATCTCAGTTACTGCACAGTTGTTGATGTTGTCCATCCTGAGGAGTGCTGTGAGTGCATGCATGTTGTGATCACAACCCCTGGTGTTGAGTAGCATAACCCTCATTGATTCTGCTATTTTGCTGTTTATGGAGCTAGTATTCACCTTCAAGACTCTCTTAAATAAGGCACCATGGGGGCGCCAATAGCCTTGGCCAGTATTCCAAAGCCTAAGGCTGACACATAGGCCGGCATGGTATTGTTGCATGCATGTTCCCCATCTGTGCTTGTTTTTCATCTCCCCTGTAGGTAACCTACTGGTAAGCAGCAGAAAGCCTTAAACTTATACAAGTCTTCTAGCTTCCAAGATAGGCTTTTGGAGTGACTAAGTATCAGTGTTCTGTATGTTTTTGCTGTACTTAACTGTTTCCTGACTACATGGTGATTTCTCACTGTATATTGTGATCTGAAAGCCTGTTTATTCACATATTATGGCTGTGATGGCCTGCACTTCATAGGTTCACAGATAGCCTACTACCTATCTGCCCAAGGGCAATTAGAAGCATAGCTACAGTGTGTTGGCTTTCTCCACACCATTGATGAAGTAACTGAGCCTCTGTCAAGCATAGTCAGTGAAACAATTCCAGGCAGATTTGCTGGAAGCTGTTGAAGACTGGGGTTGTGGAGGGTGATAGGGGCACTTAGTGATCTAAAGAGGGCATGTTAATGTGACAATTCAACACCATTCAATTTCCCCAACAGGTCTCACAGCTATCAAACTGGACAGGCTCCCCCACCCCCTGGTTGTATGGTTCTGGGACACATGATCCCAGGGGTGTATATTCTGTTACCCATTCACA
>NC_056746.1:204746804-204766804 GCF_019279795.1 Protopterus annectens | reverse complement strand
TGTAGTGACCCTTGTTAAAGGGCTGGGCCAAATGGCTATGTGCACATCTACATAGAGTGGATATTGAGAGTAGAGACACACTGGTTGAACTACCAGGTTTGTGTAGCCTAACCTCTCATTGCCAACATAACAGCCACTTGCACATACTGTATGTAAGGTAGTGCACGGTACTGGTAATGAAACAGGTTGCATATCATCTTTAACTCCAGTGTAACATCTGCAGTAGAAGTGTAAGATGTAGGAGACTGCTGCCCATGTGTAATAGCCACTTCACAGGTGATGGCTTACACTATCTGATTATATCCTGATCATGTTGATAGTGGCATCAGAGTCTATTAATATATGACTTGTTTGGAGAGTGGGTGTCTGTGCCCAACAGAGCTCATGATCCTGGTGGATATGTGAGTATATACCCAGAGAAGAAAACAGACCTGTAGACACTTGCATCATCTGTAATCAACTAACAGGATGTGATGTGCTCCTCAGAGGAAGATTGCTGCTAAAGGTAGCTACAATGTTTCCGTAATAGCCAATGTTGTCATGTCCATAACACAAATATTTACATGTGAGCATCACTGTCTAAAACATCTTCATAAGCAATAAGTAAACTAAATACAGTACTTGGTACTTGTAGTACTGAATGCTCATACAGGCATGTCCACTAGTCAGCTACTGGTATTTACTAATGTCAGCTTTGTGTATGTGGCCATCCTGGGGGAATGTAATCTCTATGCCATGTACACTGGCAAACCCACCTAACACCACGGCCCACACATTGCTTGGGATGCAGCTACAGGGGTAAGCTGGAAGGCAGCCCAGTCTACAGCCATGACTGGACTGGACAGTCATGAGGTGTAGGTTAACATATGCATCTCATCATCACAACCAACACATATCCTAATGAGAACACAGTAAGGACACCCACACACACTACCAGAAATCACACACATTCACAGACGATTCTAGGTATCTGCTCAACTAAGTGACCTCCCAAGCTGGAAGAGACAGACAACAAAATACACAAACTGTATGACATAGTTTGCATAATTGTACCATACCTCAGAACACATGGCCAGAAACATGCCCAACAGTACTCATTTGTGAATGCAAACTCTAGCACTATGTTACACACCAACCTATACAAGGGCATACATACTGTCAGCTGCCTGTTTGCCATGATTAGCCACATACCCATACACTTAGACCACCTTTTGAACTATACACATGGCTCTGGCATATTCCATGTTGTTGTACAGGACCTGTGATGCAGTAGCCTGGACTGCATGGAAACACATGTAGGAACTGTCAGGTCTTGTAGCCCATGCAGGTATGTCCCAAGGCCTGGGTAGCATTCTGCCATTGGCCAGAATGATATTGCAGTACAGGGACAAAAGGATTGTATTCCACAATTATCTAGTGTAGTGGTGCAAGTCAAAGGGTATCCAGTATCTGTCTGCCTGGGATAACACGGTTAACAGACCATGATGCTTTGCCAGACAGGGCCTGCACCTGTCACCCCTGGGAATCTGAATACTGCCTAGGGCTCATGCTTCCCCTATAGTGCCTTCATCATGCACAGTTCAAGTGAAGGTCCACTGCTGCTATAAAGACAACGAAGCAATAAACTGCGGATCTCGCTACACAATGATACATGTCAGAAACACTACATGGACACACATATGTCAATCCCTAACATGGAGAACATATCTGTGCAGTGGCTGAGACATGTTTCAATGCTCCAGAGAGCACACCTGCATGACAATGTTATAACACATACCTCACCTCTTGCCCATTATCCTTTATTGGAACACATGGGCTGCAGGTGTGTCCATATTCCTGAAGGATATGTACACTCCCACGCTAGTTGCACTTACATAACTTCAGATGCATTATGCTGAGCAACTACCTTTGCGCCAAAGTGGAATTCAGATTGCACCTTGCGACAGATCACCCACCATGCTGCGGATGTCATAATGTGCTGTAGTGGGGAAGATTAGGGCTGAGAGAGAACCATAATAATGGCTACTCTCAACTATTCCATTATGAACTGGGAAGACTCCTCATGTACCAACATCTGCGCTCAATGCATGTTGGATTCCATCGACACCACTGACCTGGATCACAGTAGTCACACAAACAGGGCTAACACATAGTCTCCAATGCTAATGTTATGATTCCTAAGAGCAGAGTGGTGACTGTCATGGCACCCATGCAGATGGACAATGCATATGGAAATGCCTAATCCTACACAAATGAACCTTAAGCAGTCACATACATGCAGTGATTGTGCCATTGAAACAGAACCAAGATTCAACCAAACACAAACAAGAAGGCAAAATTGTGGTACCATCCTTTAAACTGTATCACAGAAGGCAGTAACTGTTGCAAGAGAGAACACACATGAGTGTAGGTGATCCCTGGTCAGCCTCAGTAAGATGCAGATACACCATATAAAACCACACAAATCTACTGTGAAACTAATCAGCCAAATATTATGAGGCCAAGAACAGAGCATTCTATAGCTGTGTCATTAATCATAATGGCAACAACAAGACCTGCCGTGCTGGACAGCACTATGGCCTGAGAAGTACTGCACCTACAGAAATAGCACCTGTTCATCCAGACTGGGTCTTAGAGAACCTAAACCCACTCCCACCCCCCCCAACAGGTACACTTAGTTATATATCTATGTACACTACAGGGCCCCTGTAATAACAACTATGCAGGTACAAGCTGTACTCTCTAAAGCTATACATACAGCTTTCATGGCACCTGTCAATATCCCAGGGTGTATCCTACACAAATGTAAGAACAATCAGCTAGCCACATACACATCATGTTCAATCATCGCTCCATGTCAGGCTGTGTACACACCGAATGGTGCACAGCAACAGTTATCACACCCCACAAAGGGGGAGACACCATTGATAATGGGAACTAGTGCACAACTACCCTGCTGAGTCTGGTCTGTAAGGCCACAAACCATGATCAATGTATTTGATGTACACAGTAAAGATGTAGATGACAGTAGGGCTGATTCACACTGCATACCATGACCTTGCCAGGTCGTAGGACACCATCACTCATACTGTTTTCCAGCTACACTCAGTAAACTAGGTGTATATTCCTATGTCACAGGAGTGGTTGGCAACTGGACTGCTGGCAGAACCAAAACTACAGAAGGTGTCTGACTAATATACGCACATCAAACCAGTGCCAGCCACAATAATACAGGGTTCATTCCTGGTACTCCCCCTCTTTGTTATCAATACCACACAGACTAACACAGAAGGCATCTGCCTATTGATGTTTGCAAAGGACTATGAACTAGGAGCAATAGTCGACTCAATGTGTGCTGCGTTCAACATACAGAAGGGCTTTTGTGTGTCAGATGTTTGGTTTGTGATGTATGGCCACAATCTGACAGCTAAGCATTGCATTGTCATCCCCTATGTTAAAAACCCTGTACCCATTAACTACCACCTAGGCAGTGGTCATCATAATGGCAACTGTGTGCGTATGGGATGCAGCTGGACAGTAGTCTTTCCTTTGATAGTTACTTCACCACACCAGTCAGGTAGTCATATGTGGCACCCCTAATCATGACAGGGTGCCATCCAGGAATATAGAGATAATTGCTCAGCCATACTCAACACTCATGTGACCCATAATAGATCACATATTTCCTTTAGGGGTTATTGCCCATGTGTAGATGGCCTACACTGCCCTTCCCAGTCCCTAGTTCCACTACATAGCATGCAGCCTAACCTGAATAAAGCCATGTCAAACCCAGAGGTGTTGGACATGCTACACTTAACACATCCTGATCCCAAATAAACATACTTCATGGACATCCACCTTTCTAGTACAAAGATTACAACCTGCCTGACAGATCTCTGTCCCATACACTTAACATACTCTTGCCATACTATGCATCCCTGTCCAGCGAAGCTGCACATTGCCCCTCTCTGTGACATGGTGTGATGACCTCATGCCAAATATATCAGTAACCCTGTGGATCAGTTCTGTGGCACTGCTTGAACTGGCCACTGAAACTTACCTGTCTGTTGCTTACAGCTAGGTAACCTGTCTGCCTAGGCTCATAAATGGCCCAGGGCATATAGTCTACTAGATCACTATGACCATACATGCTATAGTTGATATCCAACCCTGCAAATACCATCAGGCTAGCTATTGTCCCATGTGTTACACATGTGCAACACAGGCAATACATGGCAGGATGCTACACAGCTGTACAGTGCCATGTAGATGCATATGGCAAAACACATACATGCTTGCAAGTCTGCAGGGTCACAGATCATGTCCCTAATGGCTATGTATGACTATATATGTGACATATACACAGCATTAAGGTTGATTGCATTAATGTGAACACATCCAGGCATGTGCTGATAGGTAAAGACACCAGTACAGGCAAACAGACATGCCCACGTCAAAACAACATCCACATGGAGTATGAGCAATGTCATCACATGACACACACATATATGACGATAGAATCACATCACCAGTAAGTGTGAAATGTATGTGACTTAAACATGTCAGTGGTGTTAGTGTCATGTAGATTTGCAAAGACTTATTTGTAATCTTAATAAATGTGATACACGTGTATGTTCAGCTGTACTTCTGTACTTCTCTGTGAGTTACTGTGACCTGTCTCCATCATTATGTCTTTCAGGTATGCCACATAGCAGGCTGTCAGCATATCGTCCCATACCTCCTCGACAACCATACAACACTCTTCAGCCATGTGCCACAGGATACACAGCAGTGGGATGCCCTGTGGGAGGAACTCCGCAGGAGGGTAAATGATGTTGGCAGTCACAATCACACCTATAAGCAGGTGTGCCGACACTGCACTGACCTCATAAGATGGGCGAAACAGCATGCTAATGCAATCACCAGGGAACAAGGTACAACAGGTGGGGGGCCACTCACCCAACCCCCACTCACATGTACAGAGGAGCTACTGGCCAACCTGGGGACACCTGCAGACCTCCATCCTCAAGCTTTAGCTGGTATTGTGGAGGTGGGTGTCTCTCAACTACTGAGCCTGGAGTTGCCTGGTAAATCAGTACTGCACATATAACACAACTATATTTCACATAGTTACATGTGTTACTGTATAATATGTAATGTAACATCATATGCAAGGCATGTATGCACACATGCCACATACTATAGTCTGCTACTCTATGTATGCACAGATGTGCATACTCTGTAGTATAGTGTATTGTACTGGCTTATGTGCTAACATGGACATTGCACCCTGTAACTATCACACAGGTGTGGATAATGATCTTACTGCTGTGACACTCCTGTTTAGGTATCTCTGGCATTTTGTAACGACAGCAGCCTGTGTCAGCTGAGATTGGTATTATTTACCAAGCTTGATAATGCACAGATCATATTAATTGCATGCTATCTGCCATAACACACATACACATAATGTATGGTGGTCCTGTTAATAGACACTGGTCAGATCTGCAATGCATCACTGTGGTTACTCATGTGAAACAATTGAATACTAAATGAAACACCTACACTAAACCTTCCAAACTGTCATTGCCAGATGTGTGGACAACTGTGAATACAATGGTGGAGGTGTGTTTCACTGTAGGGACAGATACTACATATCAACATTACACATATTGGGAATACAAGCAGTACTATACAGAGAGCATATGTGTGCACACAGCTGGAGCTGGAGTATGACCAGCCCACAAGATACACCCTTGTGAATTATACTCTTGCTATGAATGTCACAAAATGTCATGTGCTATCTGACATGTCCATGGCATGTAGTGGGCTGACTGCAACACTGCTCAACTATCTGGCAAAACATGATGTCTCACATCCCATACATACCACCCTTTGTCTGCATATGACATCTATGGGTATATGTTATATGGAATAACACTGACATGTGAAATAAGATGGCCATCACAACTACTGGAAAGACCATGGGTACACACAGCCATGGGGGATGGCCAGAGACATGAAGCAACACACACAGTAGAAGTGATGTACATGTGTGTACACCCTGTTGTACATTGGCTTGAAACAATACAACTATGGCCTTTGTGTAATGGTGATATTGCAGATGTGAAACACTAAACATCATACAGGCCTGTGCACAGCTTGTGTAGGCATAACATGAAACCACCACATAACATGTCTTGAACATCTTGAGTGTGTCACAACATGAAGGCATTCACCTATACAGTATCCAAATACATACATGTGTTGCACAACATACACATACAACCACATCAGGGCACAGATACAGTACATTCACCTTGCTAGTGTCAGACATCACTGTCATGCCTGCTACTCATGTGTGTGAGGTACACAGATGGCATGTGGGACATAGAGTACTGCTAGGTTAGCCATGTGTGGGCATAGTTGCTAGGCATCAGTAATATGATTGCAGATGTGCAGGGGTGTCATCCGTATACCCTTCTGTGACCTGTGTCACACATTCCACATTAGGGTTTAGTGTGTATACGCCTCAGTGACATGGGTCACATTCCACATTACATATCTATTATATGTGAACATAGTCATGGCTATGAACTGTATCAGTAACTCACACTGTATAGCAATTGTGAAGCCACATGATGCCCTGCAATGGCTATGCACATCAGCTCAATGTGCAGTATGTCACTGCCTATTTGTAGGGTGGACAGACAACACTGCGTCAGCTGAAGGCCCATGTTAGTATAACAAGTCCCTGCACTGGGACACCATTACCGTACTGTAGATTGGAAAGGACACCATTGTGTTACACATGCATGCATGCCATTCAACACGTCAGCAGAAGACATGTCACACTACATGTGATTGCCAAGGTCATACACCACACATCAGACCGGTGTACTGTAAACCTGTGCTGGTCTATGCAAAGTAGGGACAGCCATGTCAAACATGTGTGTATAGCCACATGCACAAAGTCTGTAGACTCAGCTCAGGGGTAGGTGGAATAATGTTGAACAGACATGCACTGCTTTGGTGGAGGTATGCAAGCTAGGGCACAGGCAAACATAGTATTCAGTCAACATACCCTTCTGCTCATGTCCTCACACATAGGGGCAGTGGCCAACACAAAGCATCAGTAGCAGATGTACAAAGGTCAGTGATGGTCTGTTAACATGTGGTATATGTTGCACACACCATGGCAGTGCAGTGCAATGGTGCAAAGCACATGCATTGTGTTGCAAGAATGGGGCTTAGGCTACTAACACAAATGGTGCAATACATGTATGTATGCTAACCACCACTATAATTGTGTAAGGTGCTTGCCGTCTGCTATAACACATGCATACTGTTGTGTGCAACTCGGGGATGTATGATGACTACCACTATAATTGTCTAAGCTGAATACCATCTGCCATATCACCTGCATTTAGTGTGTGTCTGTGTGTGTCTGTGTGTCTGTTGTTTGTCAGTGTGTCTGTGTATTTGTGTGTGTGTGTGTGTGTGTGTGTGTGTGTGTGTGTGTGTGTGTGTGTGTGTGTCTGGTATAATTTGTAATGTGCAGTTCTTGTCTTCCCCTCACAGGTGTTGATGTAGTTGCATTGCCCTCCTGAGGTCCACCTGATGTTAGTGTCCCCACAGACTCTAGCAGTGATGATGATAGTATGATTGAGGCACAGGCAGGGTTGTCAGGAAATTAATCTGTGCCATTGGTTGCCATTCTACCTGTATCCCCCTCATCCTCGCACAAAGTTCCCCTGCCTACACATACCCCATCACCACTGGCCATAGAGGAAGGACAGTTGGCGGGTGGTAGCATGGAACAGGGAAGTGTGGAGACTATGGAAGGTGTGCCTGCACACCATGATCCCAGTCAACTGACTGGTGATGTCCCACACAGGCATGTGCCCAGCGCTGCTCGTAGGAAGACCACTGGCCAACATGCCCCTGCGAGACAAAGCACATCAGCTGGAGTCACCAGACACATGTTTTGGGCTGTGGCATAGGCATATACTGAATGGCACAACAGAGAAGGCCTGAGACTTCAGAGGGCTGCTGTCCGTTCATTAACTGACAACATCCAGGCACTTGCAAATGCTTACTATCATCTTGCAGATGTTTTGGATAGATGATTGGGAGACATGGTGGGAGTCCTTGACTGTGGCATGTCAATCCTTGAGCGTGAAATGTCTGTGCTGGAAGATCTGGTGGGAGTGAGGCGTCAGTCACGTGGACATAGGTCAGCTACATTACCTGTTGAAGGTCTACGTGAACATGCTACTGCCCATGCTCGCTCCCATAGTGGCTGTAGCAGCAGCAGTGCAGTTGGTGCTGTGCAGTCCACACCAGGACACAGCAGGCCATGTGCAAGTGGTCCTGGATGGTCCCAACAGGGACACAATTTCAGTGGAAATGTGTTATCAGACAGTACCCAATCTGGACCTCTGCCTGGTAGTGCCCATGCATCCCCTGGCAGGTGCAGGTCACGTGGCCATGGCCAGACACCGTGAACTGTGAAACCTATCTTGTACAGTCTGCAGCTGTCAATAATACCCCTGTGTAGGCTAGCCACATACCAGACCTGTGTGCATGCATACATACACACACACACACACACACACACACACACACACACACACACACACACACACACACACACACACACACACACTCACTGCAAACAAATGTAGGGCACCTCAACACACACACGAATAACATCCACACATGCCCAATGATATCACAGGCCCTACCACACAGACGTGATGTCATCCAATGGTGCAGCCGAGGCCTCTGGCAAACATTATCACCCTGTGCATATGATGATGCCTGTATTGCATCACTGTCATCCACACCATCGGTGCAGGGACATGCTCATATGGTCTGATGCACAAGGTGATCATACTAGGTAGACAATTGTAGATTACTATTGTTAAGTAGTGTTGACAGGCAGCAGACATACCATGTATTTTAGTTTTAGAATGCATTTTGTACTGTGTAATAACACTAACAGCATGTTGATCCTGATATTCTGCCTTCCTCTTTCAGGTGTAGTTGCATGTGCCAGGAGATGTCGTTGTTTGCGGTTAGTGTCCCATATATATGTTGATTACTCACAGGTCTGTATGACAATGCCTGCATGCACTTTGTAGCTTCCACATCACAGCTATAAGCTCCCATGTTTCAATTATGTTTACTGTTCTAATGATCCAAGAGCATGATAGCTGTGTAGTAAGCTACTGTGTTCAGAGCCATCACATCCGTAGTGGGTGACATCACAGGTATAGTTACCTGGAGCAGGGAGGAGGTAAAAGAATGGTATGGGGGATGACAACGGTAAAGGCCAGTGGAAATAGTGGCTTCTCATTGGGAAGCAGTACTACCCACTGCCATGACAGCATGCAAACACAGACACACCCACATACTCAGGGATTCACAGACACACTAACACACACTCTGACACACACAGACATAGTTGCCAGTGTTTGGATGAGAACCCCTGCCTATGTACATATCATCATTATAGTACTACGCAATTACAAGATGCGCTACAGAGATTACACATGTACAGATAGTTAGAATGGCCTAAGATCGAGGACATTGACAGGGAACTACAGTGCAGTGAGTGTATGTGGGAAAGGAGGTTCATCAGTAGGCTATGTAACAATAAGTCACACCCCATGGTGTACATGTTAACAGGCAGTTAGAATGCCCATCTAAAATTGATGATATCAACAGGGATACTAGATTGCACTGAGTGGATGGGGGGAGGGGGCATTAACATTTCACTATGGTAAAATACAGCCTCACTCCAGGGACCAGACAGCCATACACACACACACACACACACACACACACACACACACACACACACACACACACACACACACACACACACACACACCCTGTGGCATTCACAAAGATATACACCTATGTCACACACATACAGACACTTGACATGTGTGAAGTTCAACCACCTGTCTATGTCTTTCTTTCTACACTTCACTCTGTACTGATGTCACCAACAGTGTTCAGGAGAGTGAAAACATGTGGGATGTATTCCCAACCATATGTGACATATATGGTCACACACACACCCACACGTGCCAGTACTGTGAATCAAACACCTGCCTATCTCATGATAGGTATTACAGAAGTACAGCACTATTGCATTCAGTACAAAGCTTACTGACTCTTTCCTTTGCCAACTGTGCATAGGGGAGGTATTACTGTTACAGGTGTCAAGAGGTTTGCCTTCAGTGTCACCCTTACTGCATTCTACATTGTCTGTCTTCCACTTCAATTAACAAACTCAGCCCTTAGCAGTTACACAGGTTATTGTAGGAATGGTTGTAACACACCAGTGAGCTGTCCTCAGTAATCATTCATCTGCAAAGTAGCCCCACCACTTAGTAGTTATGTCCAAACATCTGTCCATACCTCATGTACAGCTTACTGTACTTAGAGCATATCACCAAATACAGTTGCCAGTGCTGAGGCTGTATTGCAATGGCATGATGAACTAAGAGAACAGTCACCTTCAAACATCAGACACTGCACAAACATGGAATATACACAAACATCAATACATGTACACATATGCAGTCTACATCAGTAAGTGCACTAGCAGGTCAAGAGGTACATTCCACACCTTCCCCACGCCATGTGTGAAACATAGCCAAGCATTACACCATAATGGATGTTGTATTCATGTGCCGGTAGGACACAACCACCTTCACCGAATAGTCAAGTGTACATATATGACAACAGCACATATCAGCAAGACACAGAGCATTATTCCATGTCATGCTCCTACAAACTGTTACTTGACAGTGCCATGGTGAATCCAGGGCACTGTAATGGTCAACAGTGAGCACATCATATTTGCCACACACACCTCATGTTTACTGGAAGAGTGCCAGCAATGAGCTCTGTTTGGCTAGGCAGTACACTCATTCAAGCATGTGCGAGGTCTGTGGCTTGTAAACATCTCACCCCAGCATGTACTGGCTATTGTGATATTAAGGCTAATGTCCAGACAGCACACAGAATGCATGGCTTGCAATTGCTGACATGGGGTATATGTAGGAGCTGTGGCCATACATGGCTGTACATGTCATGAACATATCACCTGTGACTACTCGGGAATGTACAGAGCAGAGCTGGATTTCCCTGAGTCTGTCACTACAGGCCTTGTGTAGGTCCTATGATCTTGTTATTTGGGTATGTTTGTAGGCATTGCATTAGGTGGACATGTCTAATGACATACATGCCACATGGGGTGTTGTATGATATGATAGGTGTCATGGTTGACCAGTAGAGAGGGAATATTACCTCTGTTAACATAGATATCAAACCTTTTATACTGTTAGCATGCTATCTGCCATGTGCATGTGTGTAATGACTGTAGCCACCTGTATGTAGAAAGGAGAACGAAAGCTATGGTAATGTCATTTATGTTGCATGAGTGTGGGATGTACATATCCAGGGCAGGTGCAGTTAGGTCATATCCAACCATGAGGGTTTTGTTTACTGGTGTACAGCAGCAGTCAACCGTGTTAATGCTGACAACATCCGAGGGACCCTGGTATGTGTACAACTGAGCTGGTTACAAACAGTTGTATTATTGCATTGCATAACACATTATGCAGCTGTGTCTGTACATGGGTACTTTGCACACTTGATGTAGGCCTAGGTACAGTCCACCAATTGAAGGTTATATGGTGGTCTACCATACTGTGTCATACCACATATGGATGTGTGTTGGTAGTCTGGGGACAATTTGGTGGATGTATATGAGGATACAACCTAGAATGCAGCGTTTGCCACTGTCACCTGTACCTGACTCATCTGTGCTGAGTTATGTTGGAGTAGTGGTCTTTACATGTGAGTAGCCTTGAATATGTGGACATCACCACCTGGAATGGTCCATACCACTGGTATGGCCCACATGTCTGGACCTGAGTTATATGGTGGTAGTGCAATTGTGCACAACAGAGCCTTCAGCCAGGTGTTCCTCACTGCACAGATGTCAGTATTCCCCATTGTAGGTTCTACATTGAGGAAATGGATTACTAAAGCCACACATCTAGCACTGGTTAGCATAAGCATCCAATGCAATTGTCTAGTAGGTGTCAGGGTGTTACTTCTGTATGTAGGACATTTGCCTTGGAATGCAGCTATATGGGTAAATGCAACCTAGGTATTATCCACACACACTTGAAACATGGATGCATGTGATCTATGTCGAAGGTTTGTTGTTCAGTCATGACAGCCTGGAATGACAGACACTGGACAACCTCATAATAACAGCAGGACATTGGCTCATTGTTTTGGTCCAGCAGTTGCCACTCATACCATGACATCACTGTGGGTGGCAGTAATGTGCTTGGTAGCAAATGCCTCATGTAAGGTGAGAGACAGCAACAAAAATTGTGTATATACCCAATGTGAGATATACTTAGGGTAGCAGTCCTGCTAATAATGACAACTACTAACACAGCCGGGAGAGGTCATCTTGACACCTGCACCTCAGTACCATTACACGATATGGCTCACACATTATGCTTGCACATGCCACTGTTCCACGTATAATGCCACTGTCCACATCCTGCTATCAATGTATGCCTTTCAGGGCAGCAAGGTGTGTGACACATGCTGTAGGTAGCATCCACCTGTGTGTTCCAGTTAACCTATTGTCTGTCACGTCCACACATGCATGATTGTGTATACTTAATATATATATGTCAGTACTTCATGTACATGTATGTATGTGTATCACACAGCACAGACACAGATATATCATTTACAGGCCACATACAGGTATCAGGTAGTAAACCAGTATGATGTGCATATATACTGACAGGTAAGATGTACATAGCTGCATACCTATGTGTTTACAATAGGAGTCCATTGCAACGTGTTCTGCATATGTAAGTGTGTGAGCATACACACTGTGGCCTTCTGTGGTTAGAATCGGAGTGCATCCCAAACAGCCCTGTGCTACTAAGTGTATGGGCGTACCCACTGCCACCTTGTGTAATTTGAGTCAGTGCATCCAACAAACCCTTTGTTACTAAGTGTATGAGCATGCCCAATATAACCTTGTGTAGTTGTAGTCATAGTGTATCCCAAACGGCCCAGTGCTACTAAGTGTATGAGCATGCCCACTGTAACCCTGTATAGTGGTAGTAGTTGTCTATTCCACAGATGGTCATACTCCAGTTCAGGTTCATGTTGTGCTACAACTATACCTCTCAGGCCTACCTATGTACTACCTGCAGATGATTTGTCTTGCTTGTGCATACAGGTTGTAATGGTCACCTACTTTAAACACACAGGTTTACAGCTATGCACTTCATGACTGTCAGTATCCCTGTTGTCCTCAATCTTAGAAGGGCATTCTGAGTGCCTTGGCATGCATAATCTCTGTGGCGCATCTTGTAAGTGCATAGTACTGTAATAGTGATCTGTAAATAGACAGGAGTTCTGATCCCACCACTGGCAACTGTGTGTGAGTGTGTGTCGGCAAATGGTTGTGTGTGTGTATTTGTGTCTGTATCCTGTCATGACAGTGGGTTTTGCTGCATTCCAAAGAAATGCCACCTTTTGCACTGGCCTTTATCCTTGTCAACTGCTAAACCTCTCTCTTCCCCTCCTCCTCACTGCAAGTAATCAGTCCTGTGATGTCACCCAGCTCAGAAATGAAATTGGAGTAAGTGTAATTGTATGTGTTCTGTGGCACATACCCCAACTGCATACCACTGTACTAGTTATCTTTACATAGGCAAGACGTGTATGCACAATACTGGCAAGTGTGTGCATGTTTGTGTGTGTGACTACCCTGTAGCCAGGCATACACATGTGTAATGTCTTTTATCACAATATTGTAGCCATTTGTGGTGACTGGTGTCTACAAAGTATTACATAGTTAGGAATGGTAAAGAATACACAGTCAAGCACGACTACAGTTGGGTATGTTATTTTCCTGTGCCACTGTCGAGCAGTGACACAGAAGAGGTCGCCAGGGTGTAAGTCCATACTCATCATTTCCCAACTCAAACTCCACAATCCCCGGGGTAGATTACATTAGCCATCATTTCCCTACCCAAACTCCACATACACAACAATCATCCCTTCTCTGGTGAACTGATTAAGATTTAAATGTTATAACACAAGAGCTGTCTCTGTTTTCTGTACACGTTAGTTCCTTTGGAACCCTTCTGTGTCACAAAGGGTGTTCAGACATGTGTGTGTGTGTGTGTGTGTGTGTGTGTGTGTGTGTGTGTATATGTATATATATATATATATATATATATATATATATATATATATATATATATGTGTATGTGTGTGTGTGTGTGTGTACTGTACATATGTACACAAAGTGACTGTCCCATTTGTTTCCAGTACTGTGGAATACCTGTAGTAAGATGTGCATTGTAAACTCCATGCAGCATGCATCCAGCCCAGATGGCTTAGTGGTACATCCAGTGACCTCAGTGTGCATGGTCCAGGGTTCAACACCTACAAACCTTGTTGTCACTGTCAATTAGGACTGCATAAGACAGTTGTAAGCGGGGTGCAAATGTGTTTTTGTGATAGTAAGCAGCGGGTGCATGCAGGTAACAGGCATGTACAACTCGCAGTACACTTGAAATGCTCTTCTTTGGCAATCCTGCTGATGTCACCCACCTACGAATACACCTTTGGGAGTGCTGTAACCCATTAATCTCCATGGCGTGTGCTGTAACTGCATAATGCTGTAGTGTGATAAACTAGTTTGGTAGGTGTTCTAATCCCAGACAGACCAACTGTGTATGTGTCTGTCTATCTGAGAAAGAAATTATGCTTTTTATAGTATGCACACTCTTTACAATTCACATACTCACCTTTGGCAATCCTGCTGATGTCACCCACCTAGAAATACACTTCTGGGAGTGCTGCAACCTAGTATTCTCCGTAGTGCGTGCTATAACTGTGTATTGCTGTAGTGTGATAAACAAGAAAGGTAGGGGTTCTATTCCAAAACAGGCCAACTGTGTCTGTCTGCCTGAGAAAATAACAATGCTTTTTAAAGTATGCACACTCTTTACAATTCACATAACCACCATTGGCAATCCTGCTGATGTCACCCACCTAGTAATACACCTCTGGGACTGGTACAACCCAGTAATCTCTGTAGTGCATGCTGTAACTACGTAATGCTGTAGTGTGATAAACTAGTTAGGTAGGGGTTCTATTCCAAGACATGGCATGTGTGTGTGTTTGACAGTCGGTGGCTGTGAGTGTCTAATCACTAGACATGCTGGGGAGTGGATTTTGTAGTTTTCCTATATGGTGTCCGTATTATATGCCACAATGCCACCTCACGAGGAGTACAGATGTCAATCAGCCAAGGGACTGTGTTGGCAAGCCATACCCTTACATCTGGCAAAAGGCCTGGTGAACAAAGTTTGCAACTCTACTATTACCTGGAATACGTTCTGAACCCGTGTGTCATACACAAACACACTTGCCTAGAATATCCCGCTATCTTGCTAGTACCCTGCACATTGATGACAGATAGTAGGTATGGTGTGATTGCGGTGGGCTGCAGAGGGCATGGTACCCTGTCCAGCAGCACAATAGGCAGATAATTGGGGACAATGTGCCTTCACTATGTTCCCCACTGGATGCCTGCAACATATGTGCTGCCATCAAATGTGATCCACAGAGGCCATAAAATGCCTTACACACGTGCCCTGTATGGACAGATGCCACTGACATCAGGGAATACCTGTATCATGCTATCAATGCAGGTGCAGGGTCAACCTGCTGTCTATAAGCAGGTCCTGCCACTAAAGCCAGTATTGGCATATCTGAGGATAACAGTCTGTGTACACAACATGTGCCAGCCAAACCAGGTACACTTGTACATGTCACTGCACATTATAGTGGGATGTGCACATCCCAGGCAATGTCCATGTCAAGGACTATCAAACACAGACATGGCATGCATTGCAAAGCAATGGACATACACAATGGTAACCAGGATGACAGGACAGTTCATGCAATATCCATCTGTGTGGGACATTGCAGACACTACACCCCTGAACCACACTGCACACCATTGTCGGGTGGTGTGATGCCAAGGATTACCCCTCACCCAGCCTTGTACATACATCTTGCAGAGCCAACCACTACACACCCATGAAGCAATGCACACATGCATGTCAGTACTGGCACCTTGTGTCTGCGTGTGGGGCAAGATGCTCCCAACCACAATCACACCCAGTATAACTCCCATTGGCATACCGACTGATGTCAGACACGTTCACATGCCCTAGCCCATAGAACCTCCGAATATCCCCTGTGGCGCATGTAGTACCTGCGCATTACTGCAGTGTGGCAAACTAAGTAGTTAGAAAGTGTATTTCTGGGCCTGGCAAAGCGTGGCAATGTGTCTGAGTCCTTTAGAGAGCGTGGTTGTGTTGACAATGACAACCGTTTATGTGGACAGCCATGTGTGCTACACCTAATGTATGTCTACTATATCTCTGTTGCAGATGTCGCTCACCAGCACACATATATGTTTTTACAGCACACCAACATGTCAGTTTTGTGGCACATGGAGTAACTGCATGCACTTGTAATAGTAATGGCTAGTCAGTCAGGAGTTTGAACCCCTATACTGGTAGGTGTGTGACAGATGATGCTTAGGTTTTAGTCTCCAAGCCCTTCTCTGATGTACTTTGCCTCTGTCTGTCCATCCCACACACTCTCTGTTGGATGTGGAGTTGTACACCTGCTCAGCAGCAGCTTGTGTTTTGTAAGTGATGGTCATGATCAGGTAATGGCCTCTGCACCTATTGCAGTCCTCCTCTAGCTGATTGCATGTGGAACAGCTGTGGTGATGTTCCCATAGCCAATTGCATGGAAATACAGTACAATATCTAGGAACATCGTGTTGGTGTTTGCCCATGACAGTCACTGTGAGTTAAACCTGGATCTGGTGTTTGGTAAACGGCATCACTGATGATATCTGGATATTCCTCAAGCAACATACACAGTGGAAAATAGCCTAAAGACAGGAGGGTGATGTGCCAGACATGACTACAGCATGTAAGTGTAGCTATGCTTCATTGAGACTACTGCCAGTTTAACAAGTTGTGTGTGGTAATGGCTATTCTGCATGTTTTAAACTGACAAGACAGTGCTCTGTTTGTGAGGGAACCCCCATTTGTAGGGCCATCTGTGGACTGGACAGTGTGTGGAAGAATTTGTTTCTGTGTTACTCACTGAACACACATCTGTGAACTGCAGAAGCATAGTGTGAGGATTGCAGTCAGTACATGGTGATAGTGATGAGAGTTACTGCCATTGCATACCTGATTGGACATATGTCACATGAACCAGTGGTATGACAGTCACTGTCTGAGGTTCTCACAGTGACATGCCAATAATGGGCCACTGTTCATAGCTGCAGTCACAAGTCTTCTACACTTTGTACAGATGTCATTCAGTATATATGCATGTGTTGTGCTCCCTCTGCAAATGTATACCATCTGTTGTGTTAGGTTTATGGTCATATCTATGCATGCTGTTATAAGTAATCCTGAATGCTGTTGACTATTATGAATCCATATCTGTGTTAAAACTGCAACACCATAGGCTGTATGGGTTTGGAGGTCCCGGTAGAACCTCCTGTCCCACTTCCGCTGGCCATGGCACCGACCACCAGCACATCTGGGGCCCAGCCTTGGACTTCCACCTCTGTTGGCTCTGCACCAACTTCTGGTGGCACCACCAATGAGGATGGGGCTTGTCTCCCCTGGGAGCAGGTCCAGACAGGAACTTATCCACTGTCGTACAGTCCCGGATGTGGTGCATAGGGGGAAGAGCTCAATAAGTGGTTTCGAGACCAGATACACCAGCTCAAGGGCAGAGTGTCACATTTAGAGGGTGAGCCTGCCCATCCTAGAGAGCCCCCAGCACAGCCACCTTTGCAGCTGTTTTGGTGCAGTGGTGGCTGCCCATGGCTGAGGACCTCCATCCCACTGTTTCCATCTGGGGGCTCATGGGCTTGTGACTGCCGAACACCCCTCCCCATCCAAGGCGTATCCCCCCACATGTGTCATATACCGACCCTGTATGCTGTCTTTTCTGTCATCCTACTCAACCTATCCTCCACAAGCATACCTACTCTCCTTCCCCCACATCCCACTCTCACCCTATGGAAACAAAAGGCCAATCAGTTCCTAGAACAACATTTGCCCCATACATAGCTGTCTATTTCACACACGTGTCCACTGGACACATGTAACCTTTTTAATATGCATCACAACATACTCCAGTTGTCCTCACCCCTGTCTCTCAGGCACACGATACTGGTATGCACATGACTCCTAAAGGTTCCAGGTACACGAGATACAGACGACCCCATTGTACACACGACACTACCAGTCCCTCTATGGTTACCCCATTTACCTTTTTCATGATGATGATGATGTCACACATAGCACCTTGCAAGAGTACTGTTCTCACATAATGATTTGACAGGAACTTTTGTGTTAATGTAAATAAAATGCACAGAGTGATGTATTTGGCCAATGTACAAATATTTGCATGTATTAATGACACGTCTGTCTGAGGGAGTCTTAATAATACATAGGACAACACCACTACATAATACAGGCATTGCTGGTGTTTCCCTATTCATTCCTTTTTAATGCTTTGTTGACACATGGGATGTTCTTGATATATTTATATATATGTAGGTATCTATATCTGGACATAAACACACACACACATACATCTACATGATGGAATACATTTCCTGTACTGTTGAATGACTGTGCTGGATGATATGTTTGTGATAACATCCGATGTCTGTATATCTGCCATGACTTAGTGGTAAATCACATTGGCTGTGTGTGCAGGGTCCTGATTTCGAGCCCTGCAGAGGCCGTTTATTTTGTTGCTGGGCAGAACAAGGCCATTGGATACGGAGTGATTAAGGCACATTAAAGCAGTTGTGAGCAGGTGTGCATGGGTTTGCGCACAGCTAAGCAATGCTAACCTCCGGTTACAGTTTCTTACACTCAGTTAACCTCTACATTGCTTCACCAGTGTAATGCTTGCATACTGGCTGCCAAACAGGCTTACACCTGCTTGCTCCCGAACTTGTAAATGCACTGCATTTGGTGTTTGCATCTGACACTCACACCCCTGGGTGGGAGTGAGGACTATGATATTACCTTGTGATGCCTATTACTTCGGATTACATGACTACAGTATTGGGAATGGCTGCCCATTAGGCGAAAGCATACTGTTCGATGGTACAGAATCCGCGGCCTGTCCAGAGTTTGATTCATATTATTGGTGTGTTCCTCTTACAATCTGCACCTGTCTGGCTAATACATGGGAAATGACACTCTTCAATACAAACAAGTAATTGGGTTTTAGAACCCACATCCTTCAGCCGAGTCATGCTACTGCATACCTATTATTCTATAATTTTTCTAAGGTTGTAAGTGGAATATGTGCTTTCTGTCCCTATCAGACCTCTAAAATGATTGGGAACAAATATCAACCGAATCAGGGACACGTCATGACAGCATCAGGGACACATTTAAAATATTAGTGCTATTAACCTGACACATTGACAGACTCAGAGCATATGAATTAATACAAATTTTCTGAGGTAAATTATGTTACTCTTAATTGTTGTCATTATTCATTACGTGTAATTCACCACCTTTCCTCCAAAAGTCACTACTTTTAGGAGGGATTAAGTGGGACAGAGTTAGAATTTGAGTCAAAATCAAGGACATCCCTGGAAATCGGGGACAGTTCAGAGGTATGGTCCCTATTTGTTCCCCCAATGTTTTATGTCCTGTCCAGTGGATTTGCTCTTAGGAGTTGAGAGGTATGGCCGTAAGCTATGCCCATTTTGGAATATTAGTTACATCCCCAGGGCGGTCCTAATACGACTGCGCCAGCCAACACCTGCACACCTAGGCCCA